>NC_133125.1:180985952-181207897 GCF_048418815.1 Hemitrygon akajei
AACAAAGGTAATGGGAGTATCCGGTATTGGAGGCAAAATAATACAAGTACCTGTTATAGAAAATGTGAAAATTGAACATGAGGATAGGGTAACGGGACAGGACCTACTTTTGTTACCCTCTGCGAGATTCAACCTGCTCGGGCGGGATCTGCAAGTCAGGCTAGGCATCGGGACTGTGCCCAGGAACGGGAAGATAATGGTACAGCTGTTTGCCCTCAGGGAAGAAGACGATAGGAAAATAAGCCCGGAGGTATGGTACCAGGAAGGGAACCGGGGGGGGTTTGAACGTCCCCCCCTTGCAAATCTCACTATTACCTAACAGTTCGCCAGTACGGAGAAAACAGTACCCTATTTCAATGGAAGGAAGAAAAGGGCTGCAGCCGGTGATTGAGGGATTGATCGCTGACGGACTACTGGAGGAATGTATGTCACCGTATAATACCCCAATACTCCCGGTGCGAAAGCCAGATGGGACTTATCTGATGGTACAAGACCTGCGGGGCCTAAATGCAGTAGTCCAAACCCGATACCCAGTAGTGCCCAACCCTTACACACTGATGAGTAAGATCTCCCCTGACCATGAATGGTTCAGTGTAATAGATCTAAAAGATGCCTTCTGGAGTTGCCTGCTAGAAGAGAGCAGTCGTGACATGTTTGCGTTCGAATGGGAAAGTCCTACGATGGGGCGGAAAAGACAACTCCGGTGGACGGTCCTGCCACAGGGGTTCACCAAATCACCTAACCTATTTGGGCAGGTCTTGGAGCAAGTACTAGCAGAATTCCAATGTGCTCCAGAGAGCCAACTGCTACAGTATGTGGATGATCTATTACTATCCAGGCCAACACAGGAAGGGGTGCAGGAAGACACCATCAGACTACTGAACTTCCTGGGGAAGCAGGGGCTGCGGGTCTCAAAGAAAAAGTTACAATTTGTAGAAAAGGAAGTAAGGTATCTGGGACACCGGGTCAGTAAAGGACAGCGATGCATTACCCCAGAAAGGATAGCTGGAATAACGGGAATGTCACTACCATGTACCAAGAAGGAGATACGCACCAGTTAATTTGCGATGCACTTGATATCGAATGGAAGTACCATACCCCGTGGCATCCCCAGAGTTCGGGAAGAGTAGAACGAATGAACAGCACCCTAAAGGCACAACTGACCAAGTTGATGTTAGAAACCAAACTACCATGGACCAAGTGTCTCCCTATTGCCCTTTTAAGAATACGAACAGCGCCCCGCAAGGACATAGGAATATCCCCATATGAGATGTTGTTCGGACTCCCGTATTGGAATAAGGTGGAAGGGTACCCCACGCTACAAGGGGGTGATATCTTTGTAAGGGACTATTTACTGGCACTGTCCCGTTCCTTTGCAGAACTGCGGAAAAAGGGTCTCTTGGCCCAGACTCCGCTGCTCGATTTTGCTTTACATCAGATCGTGCCTGGAGATTGGGTTCTGGTAAGGACCTGGAAGCCGGAGAAGTTACAGCCACAGTGGGAAGGCCCTTTCCAGGTCCTGCTAACAACAGAGGCGGCTGTACGGACAAAAGAAAAAGGGTGGACACACGCATCCAGGGTAAAAGGACCGGTGAAGCCCGAAAGCCGCACTGAGTGGACCTGTGTTCCCGGTGAAGAAGCGATGGTGGTGAGGCTAAAAAGGCAGCAAAAATGAACTCTATGTGGACTGTAACATTATTGACTGTAATATATTTGATTCTATATGTCGGGGAAATTGAAGGGAAATGTGACAAGTGCAGAACCGTGGTACGAGTGGGGCAGAGGGTGTTCCCAGGATCATTTGTGTCCCACTCGCATGTGAATGATCGATGCTATGATCTAAGCAAGAGAGAAACATGTTGGGAGAATAGTAAACCTTATTACCAAGTCTATAATAAAGGATACATGGGACAGGGGGGGACCATGAGAAGTCTCAGCTGTCCCAGGAAAGACCGGAGTTCTTCCTCCTGCATCAGGAAGGTGACCGGAAGCTGGGAATTAAGCTGTTTGATTCATTAAGGAGAGAAACACGGGAGATAAAGGTGGGCGAGTGGGGTGATGAGTGGCCACCGGCTCGCATCATTGAATACTATGGGCCAGCGACCTGGGCCCAGGATGGGTCGTGGGGGTATCGCACTCCTGTCTACATGTTAAATCGAATTATTAGACTGCAGGCGGTGGTGGGAGTGATAACCAATCAAACGGCACTGGCATTGGAGCTGTTGGCAAAACAGCAGAGTCAGATGCGAACAGCAATATACCAGAACAGGCTGGCTGTGGATTACCTATTGGCCTCTGAAGGCGGGGTATGTGGGAAGTTCAATCTTACAAACTGTTGCCTTAAGATAGACGACAGTGGAAAGGCCGTGTTAAAAATATCCGACAAAATTCGGAAACTGGCCCACGTGCCAGTACAAACCTGGAGATCCCTGGGGAACATGAATTGGCTAGACGGGCTACTGGGAGGTAGTTGGTGGCGCACCGCTCTCCTAGTAGCAGGCGGGGGTCTAATGATTCTCTTACTTTTGCCGTGTTTGATTCCTTGTATACGAACACTGATCAGGCGCAGTATATTCCAGCTCCAGGCAGTAGCGATACCCCATCATGGGACAAACGAGCTAAAACTTATGCTATTAAAGAAGAAAGTGGGCCCCCTGGGAGTGAGAGAAATGCTAGCTGAAACGCACATCTTAAAAAGAAAAAGGGTGGTATTGTAAGATTCAAAATTAAGATGTGCGTTTCTGACAGGTCCGGGTTAAAGTCAAAGGACAAATGTGATTTAATTATGTCTAGGGACAAGTATGATTTAATTATGTTTAGGGACAAATGTGATTTAATTATGTCTGGGTTAAAGTCTGTAAACAAGTGTGATCTAATTATGAATGCAGAAGCCTTGACAAAATTAACTGTTTGTGGAATCATTGAAGTCCTGAGATATGGACTATTGTTTTACAGAAATGTGTAAAAAAACAACTCCAAATATGGAATGGGAAAACACTGTGTACCTCCCGAGTCAGGGAGGGGAGGGGTAAGGAAGAAGGATAAAACCTGCTGCCCTGTAAGGTTCAGGGTTCCCTTCTCTGAAGGCACCCAGCTCTGCAGAACTGTTAATAAACTTTGTTTCCTTGAATTTGTCTTGAAGCCGTTATTCGGGAGCGTGGCACGTTTCTGACAGTCACTAAATGCCAAACGTATTATTTTCTATTTTAAGACAATGAGTTCACAATGTTTCCTTCTGGCCAGAACCCAGTCACACTGGACATTAATAATATTGGCTCCAAATGACTTAAATAACATTCCAGTGAAGTAACTTAAGGTGTTTACTGATGCCTGTATTGCATGAATGCCAGGCATTGTTGTACCAACAGAAAAACTTCATAGCAAGCAAAGGGTACGACCTCTTATGTATTTAACACAAAGAGAGATAGAACTAGAGAAAGAGTTAGAGAGAGAATAAAACAAGGAGGGTGAGAAAAAGACGGGTAAGACTTGAGGAGGGGGGAGCTGGTTGAGACAGAAATAGTAGTGTGTGTGTGTGTGTGTGTGTGTGTGTGTGTGTGTGTGTGTGTGTGTGTGTGTGTGTGTGTGTGTGTGTGTGTGTGTGTGTGTGTGTGTGTGAGAGAGAGAGAGAGAGAGAGAGACACACACACACAAAAATACAACTGCAGATGCTGTGGATCAAATAATACGTACACAACGCTGGAAGAACTCAGCAGGACAGGCAGCATCCGTGAGAAAAGAGTAGCCAACGTTTCGGGCCGAGACCCTTCATCAGGAATGGGGGGAAGAGAGGGCCAAAGCCCAGTAATAGAGATAGGGGAGGGGATAGGGCCTAGAGGTGCCAGGTAGAAAACCAATCAGAGGAAAGTTAAAGGGGGAGGGGGAGGGGGAGGGGATAAGCATGAAAGAACTGTAGAGATAAAGAAGCAGAAAGTTGAAAGGGGAGAGAGGCAGAGACGGACCTGGGATAGGGGGAGGGAATTACCGGAAATTGTAGAATTCAATGTTCATACCATGGGGGGGGGGGGGGGGGGGGTGGTGTGTGTATGTCTGTCTATGCCTCATAGACACATCCTCCGCTTAGTAACAATGGAGCTCCCTGTCACTGGTTTAAGGCCTTGCTCAGGAAGTCCCTCTGGCTCCGGAGTCTCTGCTTCACCACAAAAGCAACAATGCCCCTTTAATTAGGTAAATGCTGGCATTGCTCAAGTCCCTGACAAAAGGAACCTGTACCTTTAATAGTCTCATAATGTTGCACAGACACTGAAAACCCAGCCTGCTGGATTCATTACAGTCTAAAAGTTCAGTGTAAAAGTTACCAGTTGGGAAAAGGTACCAATAGGGTAACACCAAAGGACCACCTCTCTCATCCCCAAATCTGGTATCGGTCAACACTCACTACGGTAATGCAGATTACATACCAGGCCAGAGTTCAACATGAAGTGTTAGATGAGCCAAATCTCCACCTTTGGCCTGCAGGTCAGCAGAAACAGGCCTCACTGCCAGTATTAAAATAATGGATGAAAGATACTCTACAGATGAGCACAAAGAGCACTCTGGCTGGCTGCATGGTGTGGAGGCTCCAATGCAAAGGATCACAGGTAATTTTAAGTCTTTGCACTCTATTGCCGCCACAAAACAATAAATTACACACCAGACACGAGAATCTGCAGATGCTATAAATTCAATCAACACGTACAAAATGTTGGTGGAACGCAGCAGGCCAGGCAGCAGGAAGAAGCACTGTTGACGTTTCGGGCCGAGACCCTTCGTCATGACCATACAATTACACACCATACAAGATAATGGCAGTAAACCTGACTCTGATTCTGGAAGATTCACAGAGATGGCATCTGCTTCAAGTTAAAACAGAAAGAAAGAATTTGAGACATTCTTCAAGGTAAGAGAACAGTCGGCTTCAGCCCACTTTCAGCCAGTGTCACATCAAGTGGTTGAGCTGAAACAGCATCAAAGTAGTTAATCAGAAAGAAATGAGAAATGAGTTGGAAGGAGGTTTTTACATATACATATGTGCACATGTACCCATTCACACACACACACACACACACACACACACACACACACACACACACACACACACACACACACACACACACACACACACACACACACACACACACACACACACACACACACACACACACACACACACACACACAAAATTCCGTTCTGGAGCATGTCATAACTTTAGAAACTGTCAGATTTATACTTGTGGCTTCCGCTTCAAACTGCACAATTAAATGGTTTTATTGGAATTGACGGAGAAGGAAATGAGACTTCTGTTTTTGTTCTCTTTTGGGATTAACAGCTGAGTTTTTGTTTGTCCAACCACTGAACTAATAATCCTGCTGTCTCCAGGTACTGTTGAGCAAACAAAAGAGGGGCTACTCATCCCCTTGAGTCTGTTTTGTGAACGTCAGAGGCCCATTTCCACCAGCCCTACATCATCCCATTTTATTGTCCCCTGAGTTCCAGTACTCACATACACAATGTGGGCAAATTGAGTGGCCCCTTATCCTACCAATCTGAACAACTGTCGTCCTGTCACACTCACCTCAAAGATAAGCAAATATTTTGAGAGGCTGGTCAAGGACTACATCTGCAGCATGCTGCCACCCACACTGGACCCCTACAATTCGCCTAATGACATGGCCGATCGACAGATGAGGCAATAGCCAAAGCTCTACACACCATCCTTACACATCTGGGGAAGAAGGATGCTTATGGGAGAATGCTTTTCTTGGTCTACAGTTCAGCATTCAACACCATAATTCCTCCAGTTTGAACAAGAAGCTCAGAGACCTCGGCCTTCACCCTGCTATGTACAGCTGGATCCTGGACTTCCTGTCAAGATTGTCGGCAGGTGGTAAGAGTGAGCTCCCTCACCTCTGCCCCTCTGACCCTCAACACAGATGCCCCTCAAGGCTATGTCCTAAGCCCCCTTCTTTACTGTCTGTGTACCCTTGACAATGTTGCCACCCACAGCTCCAATCTGCTAATTAAATTTGCTGATGATACTACATTGATTGGCCTAATCTCAAAGAATAATGAGTCTGCCTACAGAGAAGAAGTCAGCACGTACAAACAAGCTGGAGGAACTCAGCAGTTCGGGTAGCATCCGTAGAAACGAGCAGTCAACATTTCGGGCCGAGACCCTTCATCTGGACTGAAGGAGAGGGCAGGAAGGTGGGGGGAGGGTGGGAAGGAGAAGGCTGGTGGGTGCCAAGTGAAAAACTTGGGTGGGGGAAGGGAAGCAGAGAGTGGATAGGCAGGAAAGGTGGAGAAGGAATGTAAGGGGAAAGTACTATGGGTAGTAGAAGAAGACAGAATCATGAGAGAGGTGATAGGCAGCTGGAAGAGGAGGCAAAGTGAAAGTGGCATGGGGGAAGGAGGGAGTTACCGGAAGTTGGGGAATTCGATGTTCATACCAAGGGGCTGGAGACTACCCAGACGGTATATGAGGTGTTGCTCCTCCAACCTGAGTTTGGCCTCATCATGGCAGTAGAGGAGGCCATGTATGGACATATCCGAATGGGAATGTGAAGCAGAGTTGAAGTGGGTGGCAACTGGGGGATCCCGTCTGTTGTGGCGGATGGAGTGGAGGTGCTCAACAAAGCGGTCCCCCAATCTGCGTTGGGTCTCGCCGATGTAGAGGAGGCTGCACCGATAGCACCGGATGCAATAGATGGCCCCAACGGACTCACAAGTGAAGTATTGCCTCACCTGGAAGGACTGATTGGGTCCCTGAATGGTGGTAAGAGAGGAGGTGTAGGGACAGGTGTAGCTTGCAGGGATAAGTGTCAGGTGGGAGATCTGTGGGGAGGGACGTGTGGACCAGGCAGTCGCAGAAGGAACGATCCCTGCGAAAAGCGGAGAGGGGTAGAGAGGGAAAGATGTGCTTAGAGAAGAAGTCATCTCTCTGACCCAGAGACATCAAGAAAACAACCTCTCCCTGAATGTCGCAAAAATCAAAGGAGCTGGTTGTGGCCTACAGGAAGAAGATGGATAGATAGATAGATAGATAGATACTTTATTCATCCCCATGGGGAATTTCAACATTTTTTCCAATGTCCCATACACTTGTTGTAGCAAAACTAATTACATACAATACTTAACTCAGTAAAAATATGATATGCATCTAAATCACTCTCTCAAAAAGCATTAATAATAGCTTTTAAAAAGTTCTTAAGTAGTTTACTTAAATACATTAAATACAATCAACCCCGGCACTTTAACATATCTTACTCCTGGCGGTTGAATTGTAAAGCCTAATGGCATTGGGGAGTATTGACCTCTTCATCCTGTCTGAGGAGCATTGCATCGATAGCAACCGGAACCGGAATGCAGACAGGCTAACCCCTATTGACATCAATGGACATGGGGTTGAGAGGGTGAACAGCTTTAAATTCCTCAGCATACACATTACCGAAGATCTCAAGTGTTCAGTACATACAGGCTGTGTGGTGAAAAAAAATACAACAGCGCCTCATTCAACTCAGACCGTTGAAGTAGTTTGGTTTGGGTCCCCAAATCCTCAGAACTTTCCACAGGGGCACAACTGAGAGCATCTTGACTGGCTGCATCACTGCCTGGTATGGGAACTGTACCTCCCTCAATCACAGGACTCTGCAGAGAGTGGTGCAGACAGCCCAGCGCATCTGAAGATGTGAACTTCCTACTATTCCGGACATTTACAGGGACAAGTGTGTAAAAAGGGCCTGAAGGATCATTGGGGACTGAGTCACCCCAAACACAAACTGTTCCAGCGGTTACCATCCGGGAAATGGTACCATAGCATAAAAGCCACGACCGACAGGCTCCGGGACAACTTCTTCCGCCAGGCCATCAGACTGATTAATTCATGGTGATACAATTGTATTTCTATGTTATATTGACTGTATTGTTCTACATACTCCTTCTTACAAATCACTATAAATTGCACATTGCACATTTAGATGGAGACGTAATACAGTGTAAAGATTTTTACTCCTCGTATGTGAAGGATGTAAGTAATAAAGTCAATTCAATTCACTCATCTTTGGGACATGGAAGAAATTTGGATGATTGAGGGGAAGCCTACGCAGTCACAGGGGGAAATTGCAAACTCCACACAGACAGCAGCTGAAGTCAGGATCGAATCAGAGCTATTGGAGCTGGGAGGCAGCGGCTCCACTCATTGAACCACTGTACAACCAGAATTAGATTGATCAAACTCCGAAATTGGTGGGCAACAACTTCTCAGAGGAGATCCAACATATTAATTCAATCACAATACATCATTCGGAGGATGTAAAGATCTGGTATGTTACCAAACACTCTAGCAAGTTTCTGCAGATGTAGTATGGAGGGCTTTCAGACTGCATCGCCATCTGGTATGGAGACAGCAATGCACAGGATTAGAAGAGGTTGTAGAGGGCTGTAGACTCTGCACCATCGAGAAAATCTTCAAAAAGTGACAATTCAAAATCATCCATCATTAAGGACCCATACCAGCCGGGACATGCCCTCTTCTCATTACTACCATCAGGAAGGAGGCAGAAGATCCTGAAGTCCCATATTCAACGTTTTAGGAATATCATCCTCCCTTCTGCCATCTGATTTCTGAACAGTCCATGAAAATGAACATGCCTCATTAATGCTCTTTTGCACTGCTTCTTTCTATCATTGATTATTGTTTAAGGGGCACTTAAGAAACTCTTAAATAAGCACATGTATGATAGTAAACTGCAGGAGGGAAGTGCTAGATTGATCTTGGAGTAGGTTAAAAGTTTGGCACAAATTGCAGGCCAAGGGGCCTGCACTGTGCTGTCATGTTCAATATCTAAAGTAATTTGCTATGCCTGGACTACACTACTACCGACAAACAACGAATTTCATGTCTTACATCAGTGACAGTAAACCTCATTCGGATTCTAATTCTAAAGATTTTGGAGTCAGCAATGAGCAAGTTACGCAGTCTTTCCCACGAACCTCCAAATTACGCAGAGCAGCTCTCCCGGTGGGTACATCTGGGAGCCGACAAAATCCTTCCTTGTAGGACTGAACAAGCTCTGCTAACATCCACAAGCTCCAGAAAGTGTCAAATAGACCATGACCTAATTCATTATATTTAAGCTGCAAATCCTTAGGATCCCATGGGTGTGGTATGTATTTTAATGACTGTTTTTGTCATGGCCAAGAAATTTTCATTAATTTCAGAGAGAGTATGCTTAAGTCGTATGGTAGGGCTTGAAATGAGTTTTAGATGATTCTCGGGCACATCTCCCACTTCATTGTCAGCGGAGGGAAAAAGTCCAGATTCTGGGGATTCAGATTCAGATTTGCTGTCAAAAGTTTTATTACTTCTAATGAAAAGTTCAATATTCTCTTGCAACAAAGCCTCAGGGAGGCTGGGAGCAACAAAGCTGAAAAGGGTAAATACAAGCAACAGACTAGCAAGCTGGAGGTTGGGTGCTGGGATGTGGGTGAATGGGAAGTGTACTGGCCAATGCTGGACATTGCATTTAATACTGTTCTGGTGTCCACCTTACCCTTAATTTTCAACAGTTCGTATTTCTATTAATTATCAAGGCTCTATTGAGCTCCTGTGAAAAGCCATCTCTCTGCGAAAAGATTTTTTTCTGTGGAAAGTTACCTGATCATGGTCTGCTTCGCTTAGTTAACTGTAAATGCATTGCTCAGTGTGTATATATAAATATGATGTGTATATATAAACATGAGTGAACTATTTTTGCATCATTGCCAAACTGGGCACATTACATTCCTCCCCCTCCTCCATTAGTATAATGTTTTGAAATTATATACATGGACGGCATTGAGTCCTTTTCTGTATCTCTACATATGACAATAAACAACTAATTAATAAATACTTGAAGGCCAAGAAAGGATTCGGGACATTCCACCAGTTACGTCTTCCAGCCTGAAGAAACCAGTTTATTCCAATTTTCTCCTTTGTCTTCAGCTCTTGCTCACTCTCTTCCCTGATGTGCACCATAAATCTTGCACATTACCATGTGCCTTCTGAATTCAGTCCATCTTTTCCTGGGATCCTTTGTTTAATTTGGGATAAATTACTGCTGAGTGCAATGAAAAAAACTGTTGAAATTCCTTTCATGTCTTGGAGATGCTGCAGCTCCCAGGGAGAAGTGCTTTGCACAGTGTAAGCTTGATGGGGAACTCCTGGACCTTGTCACCAGTGCAGAAGGAATGGCACCAACCAGGATAATGTGAACTGGAGTGGAATTGGGAGGTGGTTGTCTTCCAGTGGACCTGCTGCCATTGTCCTAGTGAGTGGGGGCGGGGTCTCTATTGAAGAAGCCTCTTCAACCTGTGGGCATGAGAATGTCAACATGAACAAGCACACATATTAAAACATGAGACCCTCCTAGCAGGGAGGCAATGTTCACTGCGCTGGTAGCCTGTACTCGTACATTGAACAAGGTGTCATGAGAAGTGGAGAGGAACAAGCTGGAGGGAGACAGAGATCAGAGAATTGGCAGTAAATCTCTCCGACCTGATGAATGAGCCATCAGGGCAAGGCCTATCACCTGCCCCACTAAGTGGTGTTAAAAATACCATTGGGCAGGAGAACAATATAGAAACACAGAAAACCTACAGCACATTACAGGCCGTTCAGTCCAAAAAGCTGTGCCGAACATGTCCCTACCTTAGAACTACCTAGACTTTACCCACAGCCCTCTATTTTCTAAGCTCCATGTAGCCATCCCGGTGTCCCTTAAAAGACCCCATCGTTTCCGCCTCCACTGCCGCCGCCGGCAGCCCATTCCACACACTCACCACTCTCTGCGTAAAGAACTTAACCCTGACATCTCCTCTGCACCTACTTCCAAGCACCTTAAAACTATGTCCTCTCGTGCTAGCTATTTCAGCCCTGGGGAAAAGCCTCTGACTATCCACATGATCTATGCCTCTCTTGTACATCTCTATCAGGTCACCTCTCATCCTCGGTCGCTCCAAGGAAAAAAGGCCAAATTCACTCAACCTATTCTCATAAGGCATGCTCCCCAATAAAGGCAAAATCCTTGAAAATTCCCTCTGCACCCTTTCTATGGTTTCCACATTCTTCCTGTAGTGAGGCAACCAGAAATGAGCACAGTGCTCCAAGTGGGGTCTGAGCAGGGTCCTATATTGCTGCAACATTACCTCTCAGCTTTTAAACTCAATCCCACAATTGATAAAGTCCAATGTACTGTATGCCTTCTTAACCACACAGCCAACCTGTGTTACAGCTGTGAGTGTCCTATGGACTCGGTCCCCAAGATCCCTCTGAACCTCCACTCTGTCAAGAGTCTTGCCATTAATACTATATTCTGCCATCATATTTGACCTACCAAAATGAACCATCTCACATCTATCTGGGTTGAACTCCATCTGCCACTTCTCAGCTCAGTTTTGCAACCTATCAATGTCCCGTTGTAACCATTGACAGCCCTCCATACTATCCACAACTCCCCCAACCTTTGTGTCATCAGCAAATTTACTAACCCAACCCTCCACTTACTCATCCAGGTCATTTATAAAAATCAGAAAGAGTAGGGGTCCCAGAACAGATCCCTGAGGCACACCACTGGTCACCGAACTCCATGCAGGATATGACCCGTCTACAACCACTCTTTGCCTTCTGTGGGCAAGCCAGTTCTGAATCCACAAAGCAATGTCCCCTTAGATCCCATGCCTCCTTACTTTCTCAATAAGCCTTGCATGGGGTACCTTATCCTTGCTAAAATCCATATACACTACATCTGCAGCTCTACCTTCATCAATGTGTTTAGTCACATCCTCAAAAATTCAATCAGGCTCATAAGGCATCACTTGCCTTTGACAAAGCCATGCTGACTGTTCCTAATCATATTATACTTCTCCAAATATTCATAGATCCTGCCTCCCTGGATCTTTTCTATCAAATTATCAACCACTGAAATAAGACTCATTGGCCTATAATTTCTGGGCTAACCCTACTCCCTTTCTTGAATAAGAGAACAACATCTGCAACACTCCAATCCTCTGGAGCCTCTCCTGTCCTCATTGATGATGCAAAGATCATTGCCAGAGGCTCAGCAATCTCCTCCCTCGCTTCCCAAAATAGCCTGGAGTACATCACATCTGATCCCAGTGACTTATCCAACTTGATGCTTTCCAAAAGCTCCAGCACATCCTAAATATCTACATTCTCAAGCTTTTCAGTCCACTGCTAGTCATCCCTACAATTGCCAAGATCCTTTTCTGCAGGAAATACTGAAGCAAAGTATTCATTAAGTACCTCTGCTATCTCCTCCGGTTCCATACACACTTTTCCACTGTCACACTTGATTGCTCCTATTCTCTCACATCTTATTCTCTTGCTCTTCACATACTCATAGAATGCCTTGTGGTTTTCCTTAATCCTGTCTGCCAAGGCCTTCAGATGGCCCCTGTTGGCTCTCCTAATTTCATTCTTATGCTCCTTCCTGCTAGCCTTATAATCTTCTAGATTCCTATCATTACCTAGTTTTTTGAGCCTTTCATAATTTTTTTTTTCCTTCTTGACTAGATTTTCAACAGCCTTTGTACACCACGGTTCCTGTACCCTATCATCCTTTCCCTGTCTCATAGAAAGCTATCTATAAAAAATGCCACACAAATATCCCCTGAGCATTTGCCACATTTCTGCTTTTCATTTCCCTGAGAACAGCTGCTCCCAATATTTACTTCCAAGTTCCTGCCTAATTGCTTCATATTTCCCCTTACTCCAATTAAACATTTTCCTAACTTGTCTGCTCCTAACCCTCTCCAATGCTATGGTTAAAGAAATAGAACTGTAATCACTATCTGCAAAATGCTCTCCCACTGAGAGACCTGACATCTGACCAGGTTCATTTCCCAATATCAGATCAAGTCCAGCCTCTCCTCTTGTAGACTTATCTACACATTGTGTCAAGAAACCTTCCTGAACACACCTAACAAACTCCACCCCATCTAAACCTCTCATCTAGGGAAGTACTCACTCAATGCTCCCTGACCTGATGAATGAGCCATTTGGGCAAGGCCCATCACCTACCCCACTAAGTGGTGTTAAAGATACCATTGGGCAGGAGAACAACATGGAAGTTCTTCCTGTCTAATATTTATCTGCCACTAATGTCCAAACTGGATTGTCCAAATGCCAACTCGGAGATCACACTGTGCACAAATTAACCATATATCACACACTCACGTTGGATAAGGATGGAGGTTTACCAGAACACAAATACTCACCATACACTAATCGCACAATGAAAACAAGCACCGATGTACAGACCAGGAGAACAGCTGGAAACAACCCATATCGAGCTCTGTAATGGGCTTCATGATCTACAACAGAAGATTTGGTCTTCAATTAACTTCCATAAATTTTATTTTACTTAATTTTGCTTTGAACAGTACACAATCTGAGTGATCAGAAGCCTGAGAAGACATAATTCACTCGGGCTTGCTGATCAAGTGCAAAAGGATGTGACTCACAGTAGTTTTGGAGCTTTGAGCCGTGGCCAATCAGCGTTCTGGACCGATTAGCAAGAACAAGTTAAAATAATGCAGTCATCATTGGAGTCGACAGAGTTAAGAGTGGAGATTATGAGGCTTTATCTTTTTGAGGCTTCAGTGAGGAGAGGCTTCAGTCAGAGGTTTAAAAAGCTGTAGGGTGAGGTATTTTATTACCGCTTCTTTACATTTTTTCAGTGTAACAGTAGAAATGTCAGGCAAGATAATTGAATGCACCTTTTGCAGGATGAGGAGGGCAGGGGGACCTGTGTCCCTGACAACCATACCTGCGAGAAGTGCATCCAATGGCAGCTTCTAACAATCCGCATTAAGGAGTTGGAGCTGGAACTGGATGAACTCGGGATCATTCGGGAGGCTGAGGGGCTGATAGATAGGACATATAAAGAGGTAGTTACACCCAAGATGCAGGCACTGGAAACAGGGTGACAGTCAGGAAGGGGGAAGGGGTTAAACAGCCTGTGTAGAGTACCCCTGTGGCCATATCACTTTGGAAACAAGAGAGAAAATCTGCAGCTGTTGGAAATCAAAGCAATACACACAAAATGCTGGAGTAAACAATCGACGTTTAATTTTATCACTGTTGCAGCTCTAAAGTGTTACTGTCTGTGTAAGATGTCAAAACAACATAAAACAAAGGCTTCTGGAGATATTAAGAGGCATTTGAGGTCGCAGTGCTCCGGGCAGATGGCCTCTGATCAAAATGGCAGAGGACCATCGTCTGAGGGAGACCAACAAGAGGCGAGTCTTGACTTCGCTGACATATATGCGACTTTGAAAACAATCTCGGACGACCTAGTAGGCCTTGAAGATATATGCCCATCCATATTGTTAGTAGAGTCAAAGCTGTCATCACTGATAACCAGCCTCATAGATGTCGAGAAGCGGGTTGACTATCTATAGGTGGCAGCGAGGGAACGAGAAGCCAACCCATTGGCTACCAAAGCGGTTATTGACCAGCTAACAGATAAACTAGAGGACATGGAAAACCGTAATCGGCACAACAATCTCCAATTCATCGGCATTCCAGAGGGAAAAGAGGGGCAGGATATCATCGCATGCATGGATAAACTAGTCTTGGAGCTTGTCGGCGATTGGGAGGAAAAGTTTGAAATAGAACAGGCACACAGAGTGCTGGGCCCTAGACCCAGTAACGGAGATAGGCCTCGGCCCATCATCACAAGGTTCCTTAGGTCAAAGGATCGAGATTTTGTGCTGCGAGCGGCAAGGGTCAAGGGCAAATTTTCCTGGGACAACAATCATTTTATGATCTTCCCTGACTTCTCCAGACCCACGCAAATAAAATGAGGGAAGTTTAAATAATGTAAGAAGATGCTTCGGGGGCAGAATGTGAGCTTTGCGCTGCTTTACCCAGCCAAGCTAAGAATAGAGACTAAGCACTGTTTCAAGGTTCTTGAGTGCTCACGTAAAGCAAGAAAATTTATTGAGGAGATGGGGGACTCTAACTACGCTAGTTAAGTTGAGCAAGATGCGAGTTGGGTTGTGTTTGTTTTTTTTAAATCTTGCCGGATTGTATTGTACTGAAGCTACCTTAATCTCACTAGGGCTGACATACTGTTAAGTGTGCTATGTTGACTGTAAAATTGCACCGGCATTGTTTCTGAGCAGTTAAAACTGGTCTGGGCATTTCATGGACCATAATTCTTTGTGGAAAGGACGTCTGGCCATGTTCTTTGGCCACTGTTGCATGCAGGAGAGTTTTACGCACCATTTTGTTACTTTTCAGTTTAAAAAGAGGTTTATGAGTCAGTGTCAAAATATTGTAGTTTATTTGTTTGATTGTCCTAACTATGACTTCTCTTAATTCAGATAACATATGTTTCACCACATGGAATGTTAACGGACTGAGAATCCTATAAAAAGGAGAAAAGTAATGAATAAGCTTAGGAGACAAAAATGGGATGTGGTATTTCTACAGGAAACACATTTATCAACAAAGGAACCTGTAAAGCTACTGGGGAGGTTTTACAGATCATGTTTCTTAGTGCAGTGTCAACTAAGAGCAGGAGCGTTATAACACTTATCAATAGGTAGTTGCAGTTTAGATGTGAGAAACAGATCAAAGATGAAGCAGGGAGAATTCTTATTATTTTGTCAGAAGTACAGAAGCAACATATTATTTTAGCAAACATATATGCACATAATACAGAAGATGAAGGATTTTTTGTTGATCTTCAAGGAAAGTTACATTCTATTGGAGCTTATGATATCATACTCGGGGGAGATTTTAATTTGGTAATGGATCCAAAGAGAACAAAAACAAAACGTACATTACTTAAAAATATCTGAAAACAGCAATCAAAATTCTTTGGACACATCATATGAAGAGAGAGTTAGAACATTTAGTTACAATGGGAAAGCTGGAAGAAAAAAGAAGCAGAGGCAGACACAGAATGAAAATGAGAGATGGAATAACATCACGGTTAGAAACAGGGGAGGCAACAACTATAATTTGGAGGGTCAGGGATCATGATGGATGGAGAGACATGATCGCCCACGCCAAACAGCAAGGCACCTGAATGAATGAATAGATTCCAATCATCGACTGTAGTAAGATGTTGTCATATAGAACCTCAAAACTCACTGTGATGGTGCAAAAAATGTGTAATGCCCTCGGGCTTGTGGATGTTTGGCATCTTATGAATCCCAATGGGAGGGATTACACATTTTTTTTCTGCTGTTCATAAGACATACACGAGGATTTATTTCTTCCTTATATCCAAGTCACTTATTCAGTCTGTGTCTCAATGTGCAATTGGTAATATAGATAGATAGATAGATAGATAGATAGATAGATAGATAGATAGATAGATAGATAGATAGATAGATAGATAGATAGATAGATAGATAGATAGATAGATAGATACTTTATTCATCCCCATGGGGAAATTCAACTTTTTTTTTTCCAATGTCCCATACACTTGTTGTAGCAAAACTAATTACATACAATACTTAACTCAGTAAAAAATATGATATGCATCTAAATCACTATCTCAAAAAGCATTAATAATAGCTTTTAAAAAGTTCTTAAGTCCTGGCGGTAGAATTGTAAAGCCTAATGGCATTGGGGAGTATTGACCTCTTCATCCTGTCTGAGGAGCATTGCATCGATAGTAACCTGTCACTGAAACTGCTTCTCTGTCTCTGGATGGTGCTATGTAGAGGATGTTCAGAGTTATCCATAATTGACTGTAGCCTACTCAGCGCCCTTCGCTCAGCTACCGATGTTAAACCCTCCAGTACTTTGCCCATGACAGAGCCCACCTTCCTTACCAGCTTATTAAGACATGAGGCATCCCTCTTCTTAATGCTTCCTCCCCAACACGCCACCACAAAGAAGAGGGCGCTCTCCACAACTGACCTATAGAACATCTTCAGCATCTCACTACAGACATTGAATGATGCCAACCTTCTTAGGAAGTACAGTCGACTCTGTGCCTTCCTGCACAAGGCATCTGTGTTGGCAGTCCAGTCTAGCTTCTCATCTAACTGTACTCCCAGATACTTGTAGGTCTTAACCTGCTCCACACATTCTCCATTAATGATCACTGGCTCCATATGAGGCCTAGATCTCCTAAAGTCCACCACCATCTCCTTGGTCTTGGTGATATTGAGACGCAGGTAGTTTGAGTTGCACCATATCACAAAGTCCTGTATCAGTTTCCTATACTCCTCCTCCTGTCCATTCCTGACACACCCCACTATGGCCGTGTCATCAGCGAACTTCTGCACATGGCAGGACTCCGAGTTATATTGGAAGTCTGATGTGTACAGGGTGAACAGGACCGGAGAGAGTACGGTTCCCTGCGGCGCCCCTGTGCTGCTGACCACTGTGTCAGACCTACAGTCTCCCAACCGCACATACTGAGGTCTATCTGTCAAGTAGTCCACTATCCAATCCACCATGTGAGAGTCTACTCCCATCTCCGTTAGTTTGTGCCTTAAGATCTTGGGCTGGATTGTGTTAAAGGCACTAGAGAAGTCAAGGAATGTAATAATATCAGATCATGGTTGGGTTTGTCTAGAGACAATACCTCAGTATAAGAGAATGCATTCTTGTAGATGGAGATTTAACTCATCCTTGTTACAAGATTCAATAGTTAGGCAAGCTATGAGACAACAAGTCAAGGAGTATTTAGAGATAAATACACCTACGGCCTCCTCAGCAGGGACTGACTGGGAAGCCCTGAAGGCAGTTTTGAGGGGATATACTATTCAACATACTTCTTATATTAAAAAACAGAATAATCAGAAAATTACAAAGTTAGAAAATAAAATCAAAGAGATTGAGACAAAATTGAAGCAACGGATGTCATCCAAAGATTTGAGAGAACTAACACGGCTGAAATATCATTACAATTTAATATTATCCCAGAAAGTAGAATTTTGGCTTTTCAGGGCAAGACAAAGGCAATTTGAATCGGGGAGGAAGCTGGCAAGGTGTATAAAGCAGAGACAATCAATATCTATCATCCCAGCTATTAGGTCAGCAACAGGGGATACTTTGACAACAGTTAAGATATTAATGACACATTCCAAGAGTTTTATAAGGACCTATGTACATCAACCTCCAACTCTAATGAGGAAGAAATTGATAACTTTCTGAAGCCATTAGGGTTACCTAAGTTGACAAAACAACAACAATACCTTGATTCCACTATAACATTGGAAGAAACTATAACAGTGATGAAGACCTTACCTACTGTGAAAGCTCTTGGCCCAGATGGATTTACAGTGGAATTTTTAAAATGCTATGTGGAGGAGCTAGCTCCACTACTGTTCTGTCTGGCTTTGGAGCCCCTGGCAGCAGCTATCAGAGAGAATGAGAACTTTATAGGGATATCTGTGGGAGGACAGGTTCATAAACTGATGCTTTATGCGGAGGATATTTATTATTTGTGTTGGACCCTAGTCAGTCGGTGCCATTTCTTTTTAACATTATCAAGTCTTACTCTAGATTCTCAGGTTATAAGGTTAATTGGACAAAATCGGAAGCACTACCCTGGACTGCATATTACCCTGCATCTGCTTTTTACCCTGGCCAAAGAAGGGTATACGATATTTAGGTATTAACTTTCCCCCTCAACTGAAGGATTTAGTAAAGGTAAATTTTGATCCATTATTACAGAAAGTTTCATGTGATTTAGACAGATAGTCATCATTGCATTTGTCAATGTCGGGAAAAGTAAATGCCTTGAAGATGAATAGCATTCCAAAGGTTAATAATCTGTTCCAATCATTACCAGTTCAAATCCCATTAACATATTTAAGCAATTTGATAAAATAATTAAGGCTTTTATTTGGAATGGTAAACACCCATGCTTATACTTTAACAAATTACAATTGCCAGTTGAAAGCGGGGAGTTTAGGTTTGCCAAAGTTAATATACTATTACTGTGCCTTTACTCTTAAGCATTTATCACATTGGTCTCTCCCTCCGGAGAGAGCGCCTCCTTGGTATCATATTGAGTATTCTGCTCTTCCCCCCATTCCTCCACTACAATGTTTGTCTAAAAAACAGAAAACCTCCTGAGGCAAGGTCTTATCCAATTATATCGCATATGCATTTGTTCTGGAATAAGATAGCCAGATGATTTAAATTTAATCCATATTTGAATGAAGCCTCGAGTATCTGGATGAATCCAAATTTGTGTATTGATAAGTCCCCTTTTTCTCTGGAGGGATTGGCAAGGGAAAGGTATAATTACAACCCCATTTCCAGAAAAATTTGGATATTTTCCAAAATGCAATAAAAACAAAATTCTGTGATATGTTAATTCACATGAACCTTTATTTAACTGACAAAAGTACAAAGAAAAGATTTTCAATAGTTTTACTGCCCAACTTAATTGTATTTTGTAAACATACGCAAATTTAGAATTTGATGGCTGCAACACACTCAACAAAAGTTGGGACAGAACACGTTTACCATTGTGTTACATCACCTTTCCTTTTAATAACACTTTTTAATCATTTTAGAACTAAGGATACTAATTGTAGAAGATTTGCAATTGGAAATTTTATCCATTCTTGCTTGATATAAGACTTCAGCTGCTCAACAGTCTGTGGTCTCCGTTGTCTGATTCTCCTCTTCATGATGTACCATACATTTTTAATAGGAGATAGATCTGGACTGGCAGCAGGCCAGTCAAGCACACGCACTCTGTGTCTACAAAGCCACGCTGTTGTAGCCTGTGCAGAATGTAGTCTGACATTGTCCTGCTGAAATAAGCATGGATGTCGTGGGAAGAGACATCGCCTTGATGGCAACATACGTCTCTCTAAAATCCTAATATACGCCTCAGAGTCAATGGTACCTTCACATACATGCAACTCACCCATGCCGTGGGCACTGATGCACCCCCATACCATCACAGATGCTGGCTTTTTCACCTTTCGCTGATAACAATCAGGATGGTTGTTTTGATCTTTGGTACGGAGAACTCGACGCCCATTTTTTCTGAAAACTAGCTAAAATGTGGACTCATCTGACCACAGCACATGGTTCCAGAGTCTTTCGGTCCATCTGAGATGAGCTCGGGCCCAGAGAACTCGCCGCTGTTTCTGCATAGAGTTGATGTATGGCTTCCTCCTTGCATAATACAGTTTCAAGTTGCATTTCTGGATGCAGCGATGGACTGTGTTAAGTGACAATGGTTTTCTGAAGTATTCCTGAGCCCAGGTGGCTATAATTGTCACAGTAGCATGACGGTTTCTTAGGCAGTGCCACCTGAGGGCTCGAAGATCACGAGCATTCAACAGTGGTTTCCGACCTTGCCCTTTACGCACTGAGATGTCTCTGAATTCTCTGAATCTTTTCACAATATTATGTACTGTAGATGTTGAAAGACTTAAATTCACTGCAATCTTGCATTGGGAAATGTTCCTTTTGAATTGACTAACAATTCTCTCATGAATTTTGGCACAAAGGGGTGAGCCACAGCCCATCGTTGCTTGCAAAGACTGAGCCTTTGATGGACGCTACTTTTATACCCAGTCATGATACCTCACCTGCTACCAATTAGCCTGCTTAATGTGGAGTCTTCCAAACCGGTGTTACTTGAATATTCTGTGCACTTTTCAATCTTATTTTAACTCTCCCAACTTTTGTTGAGTGTGTTGCAGCCATCAAATTCTAAATTTGTGTTTATTTACAAAATACAATTAAGTTGGTCAGTAAAACTATTGAAAATCTTTTCTTCCTACTTTTGTCAGTTATATAAAGGTTCACGAGAATTAGCATATCACAGATTTTTGTTTTTATTGCATTTTGGAAAATATTCCAACTTTTCTGGAAATGGGGTTTGTAAATTGGGAGACCTTTATAATGGTGATAGTTTAAAAACTTTTAATTAATTAAGCCAACAGTACGATATCTCTAGGTCACAGTTTTGGAGATATCATCAACTGTGTCAATTGCTACATACGGCTTTTGGTTCTACACAGCAACCCCCACGAGTTACTATGATATACTGTCTTTTGTACTGGCTGCGTATGGTAAAGGTCATAAAGCCTCAACTTATCATTCAGCGTTATTACAAATCTCTGGGGACAAATTTCAGTTGGTCTTAAAAGAGCATGGGAAAAAGACAGTATGACTTTTGAGACAAGCGAGTGGGAGAAAATTTGTAAAAATGTCAAAACAACGACAAGAGAACTGATTCAGTTTAAGATTCTACACCATTTTTATTGGACTCCAGCAAGGTTACATAGATTAGGGTTGAAAAATACCCCTGAATGCTGGTGCTGTGAGGTGAACAAAGGGGACTTAGTACATGCGCTCTGGTCCTGTCCCAGAATTCAAGAATTTTGGATTATGATACATAAGCATATTGGTGATGTTTTGGGGATTCAACTCCCTTTCTGCCCCAGACTTTTTGTCTTGGGAGATACACTTGGGTTAATTGGGGATAAACACTCTCAAAATTGGATGCAGACAAGTATAATGGCAGGAAGAAAAATT
Source organism: Hemitrygon akajei (assembly GCF_048418815.1). Taxonomy (NCBI): domain Eukaryota; kingdom Metazoa; phylum Chordata; class Chondrichthyes; order Myliobatiformes; family Dasyatidae; genus Hemitrygon; species Hemitrygon akajei. Next base: position 181,007,494 of record NC_133125.1, read on the forward strand.
ATACTTAGAGGTTGGAGGAACTTGGGGACACCTTCATTTCAGGAGTGGGTCACAGAAATAGCCAAGGTGGCAGCTTTTGAACGCATGTCTTACAAATAGTTTGATAGATTGGACATCCATACACAAAAATGGGGCAAATATTTATATTTCCTGGAGGGGAAATAGTGGTGAAGCATATTGCTGAATGGCACTTTTATGTTATTAGAGGTCTAAATAGACGCACGTGTATTATATTGATACTTATTTCTGCCATGTTTGCTTTTTATTTTATGGATAATGTTATGTTTTGTAAGCTATGATTTACATAATTTCAACACTGACTCAAGGATTCGGGGAAAAATTAGTGAAAGAATTTAATAAAAAATTTAAATCATTATAAAGAAAAGGCCCCTTATATTCCCACTTGCTACCTGTCTGTCAGCCATTCCTCTATCCATGCCAGAATCTTTTCTGTAACACCATGGGATTTTATCTTGTTAAGCAACCTCATTTGTTAAGCACCTTAACAAATGCCTTCTGAAAATCCTAGTAAATGACATCCACTGCGTCGATTTGTCCAGCCAACTTGTCACTTTCCTTCACAGAAACCACGCTGACTTTGAATATGTTATCATTAGTCTCCAAGTGCCTCAAAACATCGTCCTTAATAATAGACTCCGACACTTTACCAACCACTTAGCTTAGGATAACTGGCCTATAATTAATCTTCCAGTCCTCCAGGCCCATGCCAGAATCAACTGATCCTTGCAAGATTGTGACCAATGCGTCCGTTATCTCTTCAGTGACTTCTCTCAGAAGACTGGGATGTAGTCCACCTAGTCCAGGTGACTTATCCACCTTGAGACCTTCGAGTTTGCCTTGCACTTTTTCTTTAGTAATAGCAATGGCACTCACTCCTGCTCCCTGACATTCACAGACATCTGGCACACTGCTAGTGCCTTCCACATTGAAATCTGATGCAAAGTACCCATTAACTTCAGCTGCCATTTCTTTGCCCCCATTACTACCTCACCAGCACCATTTTCCAGTGGCCCAATATCAACTCTCACCTCCCTTTTACTTTTTATATAACTGAAAAAAACTTTTTAGTATCTGCTTTATGTTATTGGCTAGTTTGCCTTCATATTTCATCCTTTCCTTTCTTATAGCTTTTTTTAGTTACCTTTTGTTGGGTTTTAAAAGCTTTCCAATCATCCAACTTCCCACTCACTTTTGCTACCTTATATGCCCCTTGGCTTTCATGCAGTCCTTATTTCCCCTTTTAACCACAGTTGCCTACTCCTGCCAATTGAGAATTTCTTCTTCAGTGGGACATATCAATCTTGTGCCTTGTGAACTATTCCCAGAAATTTCAGCCATCTCTGCTCTGCCACCATCCTCGCCAGTATCCTCCTCCAATCCACCTGGGCAAGCTCCTCTCTCAGGCCTCTCTAATTCCCTTTATTCCATTGCATGCTGATAGATGTGACTCATGCTTCTCCCTATCAAATTGCAGTATGAATTCAATCATATTATGATCACTGCCTGCTCAGTGTTCCTTTACATTAAGCTCCCTATTAAGATCTGAGTTGTTACACAACACCCAATCAACAATTGCCTTTCTCTGACTAGGCTCAAGCACAAACTGCTCTAAAAATTCACAAGCCACATTCTTGACTTCAGAATACTTCTTCCTCTTATATATCCTGTGCCTTCCAAATTTCTTCCCGAAATTCCAGCCATTGAAGCTCTGCCGTCAGCCCTGCCAGTGTTCTTTTCCAATCAATTCTGGCCAACTCCTCTCTCGTTGCTCTGTAATTCCCTTTACTCTACTGTAATACTGATATATCTGACTTCAGCTTCTCCTTCTCAAAATTCAGGGTGAATTCGATCATATAATGATTCTTTTATCTTAAGGCTCTCTAATCAATTCTGGTTCATTGTACAACACCCAAACCCAAACACACCCGAGGAATTGAGAAGCAGCTCAGAAACTCAAGATTTCCTGGTGAGGGAAGGTGCTCGAACACCATCCAACTCCAAATTACCTGGGCGTGGCACTGGATAGGACGCTCTCATTTGCCACTCACATCCAAAACCTCCAAGGGAAATTTGGCTCTCGCAATTCTCTCTTGAAAAAATTAGCAGGCACGAAATGGGGAGCTAATTCTCACACACTTAAGATCAACTGCCCTAGCACTCTGCTATGCACCTGCAGAGTATCGTGCACCTGAGTGGGGCAGATCAGCCCATGCAAAGAAAATAGTCCCGTTGCTAAACGAAGCCTGCTGAATAATTGCAGGCACACTGCGCCCCACACCCACTAACATCATTTACAGTCTTGCTCCCCCAGTGATCCAAAGACACACTACAACAAAAATTGAAAAATGTAAACAGAACTCGGATCCACGGCACCCACTACATCATCTTGTGCCAGTTTCCAACCGCCTAAAATCGAGGAAAAGCTTTGCTACAATGGAGGAATTACCGCACGGAATATCCCCCCAAACATGCAGGATTGGCCTCTGGCAACAAACAGAAGCCAGAACCCCACCAAACAAGACCCACAGAAATGTTGCCAGACGGGGGACTGCTTGATAGACGGAAGTGGTTCACTTTTAATAGAGCGAGAGTGGGAGTTTGTAGGACAGGAGACAATGTGGTGAAGTGGAGTTTAAAGACCAATGAATCCTGTGAGAGTGGCAAAATGGTGCAAAACACCGAACACGGTCTCCGCAACTGCCCACTCTCACCTGATTTAGCTGATACTGACCTGTTCAACATCAACCAAACAACACTAGAGTGGCTGGCTGTCTGATGTGACAAGCTATGATGATGACGATCCAAAGGTGGGCTCAATGAGCTGATATAAAGAGCCGTCTTGTAGGCATTCTGGAAAATCCCCCTCTTGGAAACCAGCACCAACATGATTTTTCTCAATCTCCCTGCATATTACCCTTTTGCCATGCATTTTGTATCTTTTGTTGTAATTTGTAGACCACATCCCTACTACTGTTTGGGGGGGGAGGGGTCTGTATATAACTTGCAACAAGGTTCTTTTACCCTTGCAGTTCCTTAGCTCTTTCCAAAACGATTCAACCTCTTTCAGCCCTTTGTCTCCTCTTGCTAAAGATTTAATTTCATTTTTTACCAACAGAGCAATGCCACCTGCTCTGGCTCCCTGCTAGTACGTGTGAGACAAAGTGTACGCTTAGACATATTCTTCTTTCAGCCATAATTCAGTGAAGCCTACATCATCATACCTGTGCTACAAGTTCACCTACCTTATTCCATGTACCGCGCACGTTCAAATGTAACACCTCAGTCCTGTATTCACCCTTCTCGATTTTGTCCTCATTTTACGTTGCAACTCATCCTGTTGACTGCATCTTTGCCCTATCACCAGCATCTCCCTGCTAGGAGTCTCACTGCACATTGCCTCTATTTGTAAACCAACTACCTCATCTTCAGCACTATCACCTAGTTCCCATTCCTCTGCCCAATTGGTTTAAACCCACCCAAACAACTCTGGTCAACCTGCCCGCAAGGATATTGGACTCCTCTTGTTCGGTTATAACCAGTCCCTTTTGCACAGGTCATCACTTCCCCAGAAGAGATCACAAATATGCATACATGTGAAATCCTTAACCTGTTCTTCAGCTACACATTCACTTGCCAAATCACTCTATTCTTACTGGCACTGGCATGTGGCACAGGCAGCAACCCAGAGATTATCAGCCTGGAGGTCCTGTTTTTCCGCTCTCTCCCTAGCTTCCTAAAATTTCTCTTCAGGACCTCATCATCTCTTCTTCCCGTGTCATTGGTGCCAATATGTACCAAGACTTCTGGTGAATACACACAGAATGCTAGGGGAACTCTGCAGAGCACGCAGCATCTATGGAAGAAAGCACTGTTGACGTTTCAGGCCAAAACCCTTCAGCAGGACGGAAGAAGCTGAGGAGTAGATTAGAAAGGTGGGGGGGAAGGGAGAGAGAAACACCAGGTAACAGGTGAAACTTGGGGATGAAGCAACGAGCTAGAAGTTTATTGGTGAAAGAGGCAGAAGGACAGGGAAGATGGAAGAAGGGTGACGGGGGAGGGAGGAACACCAGTAGGAGGCAATGAGCAGGCAAGGAGATAACATGAGAGGGAAAAGGGAATTGGAAATGGTGAAGGGAGTGGGGTAGCAATACTGGAAGTTTGAGAAATTAATGTCCACGCCATCAGGTTGGATGCTACCCAAACAGAATATAAGGTGTTGTTCCTCCAACCTGAGTGTGGCCTTATCACGATGGTGGAGGGGGCCATGGATGGGCATTGTGGAATGGGAAGTGGAATTATAATGAGAGGCCACAGGGAGATCCCACTGGTTCTGATGGACGGAGTATAGATGCTCGGTAAAGCGGCCTCCCAATCTATGTTAGGTCTCACTGATAAACAGGAGGCCACACCAGGAGCACTGAACACAGTATATAATCCCAACAGACTCACAGGTGAACTGTCTCCTCACCTGGAAAGACTGTTTGGGGCCCTGAATGGTACCGAGGGAGGAGGTGAAGGGGCAGATGTAGCACTTGTTCCACTTGCAAGGACTAGTGCCAGGAGGGAAATCAGTGGGGAAGGACTAATGGACAAGGGAGCCGCACAGGGAGCAATCCCTGCGGAAAGCAGAAAGTGGGGGGATGGAAAGATGTGCTTGGTGGGGGGGATCCAGTTGGAGGTGGCAGAAGTTTCGGAGAATTATGTGCTGGTGGGGTGGTAGGTGAGGACAAGAGGAACCCTGTCTCTGGTGGAATGGCAGGAGGATGGGGTAACAGCAGACGTGTGCGAAATGGAAGAGATGTGCTGGAGGGCAGCATTGAGGGTGGAGAAAGAGAAACCCCTATCTTTGAAAAAGGAGGACATCTGATTCATTCTGGAATAAAAAGCCTCATCCTGAGAGCAGATGTGGTGGAGATGGAGGAACTGAGAGAATAGAATGGCATTTTTACAAGTAGCAGGGTGGGACAAGATATAGTCCAGGTAGCCGTGAGCATCCATTGGCTGATAATAGACACTGGTAGATAAGATGTCTCCGCAGATGGAGACAGTGAGATCGAGAAGGGGGAAGGAAATGTCAGAAATGGACCAGGTGAACTTGAGGGACGGGTGGAAATTGGAGGCAAAGTGGATGAAATCGACAAGTTCAGCACGGGTGCAGGAGGCAGCACCAATGCAGTCGTCGATGTAGTGTAGGAAAAGTGCAGGGTGGTCACCAGTGTAGGCTTGACTGTTCCACATAGCCAACAAACAAGTAGACATAGCTGAGCCCTTGGCTACCCCTTTTGTTTAAAGGAAGTGGGAGGAGCCAAAGGAGAAATTATTTAGAGTGAGGACGAGTTCCACTAGGCAGAGGAAAGGAATTGGCTGGGTCTGGTGTCCAGAAAGAAACTGAGAGCTTGATGCCATCCCGGTGAAGGATGGAGGTGTGTAGGGACTGGGCATCCATAGTGAAAATCAGATGGTAGAGGCCAGGGAACCTGAAATCCTTGAAAAGATCAACAGTGTGTAAAGTGTCATGGATGTAGGTGGGAAGGGACTGAACTGGGGGGATAAAACGGATTCGAGGTATGCCGATATGAGTTCAGTGGGTCAGGGACAAGCTGAAATAATGGGTCTACCTGGACAAGCGGATTTGTAGATTTTGGGCAGGAGGGTAGAAATGGGAGGTGTGGGGTGCGGCAACTATGAGGGTGGTTGTGGTGGATGGGATATCCGCAGAGTAAATAGGGTTGGTGAAGGTGTGGGAGACAATGGCCTGATGTTCCTTAGTTGAGTCCTGTTCAAGGGGTAAGTAAGAGGAGGTGTATGACTGTTGTTGCCGGGCCTCAGCCAGGTAGAGGTCAGTCTGCCAGACAACTACAGCTCCTCCCTTATCTGCAGGTTTGATGGTGAGGTTAGGATTAGTGCGGAGGGAGTGGAGAGCCAAGCGTTTGGAAGGACTGAGGTTGGAATAGGAGAGAGGAGTGTTAAAGTCGAGACGGTTGGCAGTTGGCAATGAAAATGTCCAGAGCAAGCAAAAAACCAGGGTGGGGTGTCCAGGAAGAGGATGAGGGTTGAAGACAGGAGAAGGGGTCATCAATGAGGGGTGGGGAGTTCTTCCCAAAGAAATAGGCTCAGAGATGGAGACGGCAGAAGAAGAGATCAGTGTTGTGGCAGGTGTGGAACTCACTGAGGTGTGGGCACAGGGGGACAAAGGTGAGGCCCTTACTGAGGATAAAACGTTCTGTTTCAGAGAGGGGAAGGTCAAAGGTAATGGTGAAAACCCGGCATGGATGAGAGCTGGGATCGGAGGGAGGAAGTGAACTGGTTGTGACTGAGGAGAAGGGAGGCTTGGAGTGTTCAGGGATGGCGGGGTGAGAGGAAGATGGAGTCTCCGAAGGCCCAAGAGCTGGCGATGAGACCTAAGAGTCTTACTGAGGATAAAATGTCCTGTTTCAGAGAGGGGAAGACTTCTGGCTGCTCACTACTGACGAATGAATCTCTTATCAACACTGCAGTCACCTTCACCTCCCAGCTGTGCTGAGCCACAACACCAGACTCAGTGCCAGAGACCCGGTCACTATGGTTCCACCTTGGTAGGTTGTTCCCCCCCTCCGTCTCTAAAGGTATATACTTATTAGTGAGGGGAGCAGCCACAGCTGTACTCTGAACTGGCTGTGCACAGTCGGCCCTCCTTAATCACGGGTTCCACATGCGCGGATTCAACCAACCGCAGATCGGGAAAACCCAGAGGCTCGCCTCGCATCTCGCGCATTCGCTACTTGTGTTGTGAGCGAGAGGAAGGAGTTTAAGTCTACAGTGACGGCTGGCTGGCTATGTAAAGCGCTACAGCCTCAAGAACTTAAAGATCACGGGAGAATCGGGATCAGCTGAGGCGGCATCAGCGTTCCCAGAAGAGCTACGATGGTTGCGTCTGTACTGAACAGGTACAGACTTTTTTTTCTTGTTGTTATTCCCTAAACAATACAGTATAACAACTATTTACATAGCATTTCCATTGTATCAGGTAGTATAAGTAATCTAGAGATGACTTAAAGTATACAGGAAGATGTGCGAAGGTTATATGCAAATACTACGCTATTTTATATAAGGGACTTGAGCATCCGCGTTTTTTGGTATCCCGGAACCAATCCCCCACGGATAACGAGGGCCGACTGTATTTCCCTTCCTTCTTCTGACAGTCACCCAATTACCTGTCTCCTGCTACCGAGGGTAATTACCATCCTGTAGCTCCTGTCTGTCACCCCTCCTCCAATCTCTCATCTGAGTCGATGGTCATCTGACTGCTGCTCCAGTTCCTTAATATTTTCCCTCAGAAGCTGCGACTCGGTGCACCTGGTGCAGATGTGTTTATCTGGGAAACTGGAGATCTCTCTACCAGTCTTCCCACGTCCCACACTCAGTAGAAAACACTGCCCCCGAGCCATTCTCACTACACTACTCTGCCCTAACTGATGAGGAATGAACAAATAAGGACAGGGAGAGAGAGGGAGAGGGGGGAGAGGAAGGGGGAGGGAGAGAGGGAGCGGGGAGGGGGAGAGGGAGGGGAGAGGGAGGGGAGAAAGAATGGGGGACAGAGTGGGGGGAGAGAGAGTGGGGGCAGAGAACAGGGGGAGAGACGGGGAGGGAGAGAAAGCGGGTTAGGGAGAGAGAGAGAAGGGGGTTAGGGAGAGAGAGAAGGAAGTGAGGGGAGGGGAGGGGAGGGGAGGGGAGGGTGAGAGAGAGAGAGGGGGAGAGAGAGAAAGGGGGAGGGTGAGGGAGAGCGAGAGGGGAAGGGGAGGATGAGTGAGAGAGGGGGGAGGGAGAGAGGGGGAGGGGAGGTGGAGGGAAACTTCCAAGACAATTTCCCACACCCAAACCTGATCAGCTAAAACCACTCCAACACTGGCACACTCCAAAAGAATCGCCACTCCGCTTGCATTTGAATTAATTTTATTGGCCATCTCTAATGTATCTCTCTTGCTGATTCCTCAGCTCAGAGACACTGCCGTGAAACTCTGCCTTTGAAATCCCAGTCACTCTCCTGATTAAATGGTAGCTCTTTCTACGCAGCCCTAGTGTGGACTGTCCAGTTTTTGCATGAACACGGCCTAGAGTCAGTGTGGATTAGCACTCGCTTTGGGTGTCGGCATTAAAATGAAGGTGTCTGAAAATTATCTGTAATTCACAGAAAGCATTGAGGATACATTGTAAGTATAGAATTGTCCTGCCATCTTTAGCATATAAAAATATCGTATTATATTGCATCAGGCAAGACTCTTCTTCCAAGAGTGTGTTGAGTGTGATGCTTGCTTGTTTTGCTTAAGAAAGACTTGTATACCCACCAGCTTCAGTGTCTCCCAGTGATTTTATTCACAGCCACAATAATATTTGCGGGCTTATCCAGGGTACATTTGTATCTCATCATGTGGCCAACAATCCAAACAGATTAAGTGGGAAAGTATTTCTTTAAGATTAGGACTCACACTTAGATCTGTTCAGGTCAGTGAGCATGGGGTCATGAAACATCACGAACACAGCAGTGAGCTGAACTTGTACATTTGAAAGTAGTGTGGTGTGTGTGTGCTTATGTAGAAGACAAGAATTTTTGGGTAATTTGGTGAGACAGGAACACCAGTTGACGAAGGGCGGACACTGAGCAGTCGGGACACCAGTGGGGTGCACGCATACTCACTATATGGTAGCAGACTCATTTGCAAGTGTGTTTGTGTGTTTTATGAATAAGTCTTGGTGCAACCGTTTTAAATTCAGTGGAATACAACAGACATTATGAGTTCAGACACACAGAGTGGCAGGCTGCAGAGTACATTCTCTGGCTTTAAGTGTGTACTGTTTGATTTTTTTATCCATCAGTTACGTTTTGTGAAGTGTGGGAATTAGTGTGGAGGTACTGGAGGGAGAGATTATACCCAGATATACCCATCAGGAGGCACCTGTTTAGGTCAGGCAACATCAGTCACAATGTCATCACAGGGAACATGATGTTAGATCTGGCCATTGGAGGACAAATGTTGCCTCAGTCAGCAGGAGACACAGTAATGAAGGAGAGCTTCAAGATCCAATACACCATACAAATCAATATGTGTAGAAGTTGCCACCAATTCTTCACTTGACTGCAGATTGGACATGTGTTGTGAAGGAGGCAAAGCAGATAATTCATCAATGGACTAAACACACTAAAGTAATTAAAGCACATGCTGGTAAGGCAAATGAAACATTGAGTAACCCAGGCTTTTGGAATTGGGGAACAAATGATTTTTATGTACTCTCATAATTGGGTACATAATTATCAACTTAGAAGATGGAAGGCTAAAATAATGTAGAAATTAGGGATGTTTTATAAAACAGCAGATGATTGTTGATCTAAAGTGTTATAAATTCAGTAAGTATTAGCAGTATTTATAAACAAGTGTCCCCCATTTTTCGAATGTTCGCTTTACGACACCTCACTGTTACAAAAGACCTATATTAGTTACCTGTTTTCGTTAACAGAAGGTGTTTTCACGGTTACAAAAAAAGGCAGTGCACCCCGAGCAACCAAGCTCCTCCCCAGGAATTGCATTATAACCGACATTGCTTAAACGTGTACCTGTGAGCATCTGTGCTTTATGTCCATTTATTTTGTGCATTCATTAGCAATATGAGTTCTAAGGTATCAGGAAAGCCTAAAAGAGCTCGTAAGTGTGTTACACTTAGCATAAAACTAGATGTAATTAAGTGTTTCGATCGTGGTGAACAAAGTAAGGATATAGTGAGTTTGGCTAAAGGTTTGTGGAAATTGACAAAGATGATGTTGAAGAGGTTTTGGCATCCCGTGACCAAGAACTGAGAGATGAAGAGCTGATGAAGAGGAAAGGATAACAATTGAAGCCGAATGCAGTAGTGAAGTCGTCCAAGAACTGAACGTGAAGCAATTGCGTGAGATTTTCGCTGGGATTGACAACGCTGCAATGATTACAGAAAAGTATGACTTTAATTTTGAAAAGATCTGTAGGTTTAGGGCTTATTTGCAGGATGGTTTGAGTACTTACAAAGAACTGTATGATTGAAAAATGGGCGAGGCTAAGCAGTCAATCCTACTGTCGTTTTTCAAGCCTTTCACGTCAGCCACAGCAGACGACAAAACTCAACCTTCGGCATCGAGGCAGGCAGACATAAAGAAGGTGACCTGCCTGCCCTGATGGAAACAGACAACGATGAGATGACACACCAGTCTCCCATAACCTCAACCTCCAATGACTCACCCTAACACACCGATTGCGGTAAGTGAAACTACACTGTACATACATCATTTCTACTTTATATAGGCTGTGTAGTTTTATGTGTTACTTGGTAGCTTCATAGCTTAAAGGTTACTGGAAAGAGTGTTTCTGCCGGGAGCACTTGCGCCGTGTGTTTTTGCAGTGAGTGCTGCCGAGAGCGCTTGCGTGAGATTTTCACTGCGGTGGACAGCGCTGCAATAATTGCAGAAAAGTATTCCTACTTTATATAGGCTGTGTATTTATCAGATCATTCCTGCTTTTACTATATGTTACTGTTATTTTAGGTTTTATATGTTATTTGGCATGATTTGGTAGGTTATTTTTTGGGTCTCCGAATGCTCACAAATTTATCCCATATACTTAATTCTTCACTTTCCGACATTGCAGCTTATGAACCATTTCATAAGAACGCTCCACCTGCGAATAGTGGGGGAAACCTGTAATTTAAGTTCTGCACACCTACTGGTGTTCCATGGCAGTCAACAGGAGAAGAGGATAATGATCTTAAGATAAATATTTTTGGATCAATGAGGGAGATATTGGCCAGATGGAACCAAAGACTACAAATCAGTGAATTCAGAAAAATCAGGAACAGTGGAAGTAGACAACAAATTGTCTTTGTTCTTGCTATGCGCTTGAAGGAGATGAAGGCAGCTGTTTTGTGGGATTGTCCTTGCAGCCCCCCCCCCCCCCTTTTGTGAACTCTGAACTGATTCCTGCTCGGGATAATCCAATCAGAACAATTGTATGTAGACACAAGGAATTTCAGCTAATGACCTGCTAAACCTGAGACCATTCTCAGAGGAATGGCTATTTATTACATAAAAGTAGCAGGCTTGCCAGTGAAGCAATTTGATTTCTCATTACACTCAGTGCGGGTCACTTGGTTTGACTGGTTTGAACCAGCCAGAGTTGAAAAGAACAAAGGCACGAGGCTGTAGGCAAAAAGAAAAGAACAATACTGGTTGTAGCCCTGGACGGAAGCCAATAAGAAGGTGACCTAGGTAGGTTAGATGACCTTGAGCCAACAGAATGGAGATGCATCATTTGAACTGATGATAAACACTGTAAGTATCAGGAGCTTCAAATACGAGGGAGCAATAAATCTCCAGCCTGCAGAGACCAAACATTGCAATGAGGACTCCACGGGCATATGGAGATCGGGACCATGAGGAATGCTTAGGCATCGTAGACTCGTTTCCCAGTAATACCTTTACTCTTCATTGCCTGTTCATGTAGGGTCAGTGAATCCTCGTGGGTGTGCATACAGGTAGTTAGTTTGCAAAGCCACATGCATTTTAGTTCTGACAAAAAAGGTTACTTGTTGGTAAATATAAATTTTCTCTGTGCCTCTCAGATCATTATTACTAAGGAGTCGAACTTTGTAACAATGCTCATTGACAAAAAAAGCTTATCTTTATTTTTATCATTTTGCCTTTAATCAACCAGGCCCTAATGAAGGATTAATGCTAATGCAGACGCCAGCATCTGTGCAATGGACGCTATGCAACTTCATGCAACCCTGACAGACTTACCCTTGATGATCAGCTGGTAGGTACTGTTAGTACGACTGACTTGATTTTCCATAGAGCAGGTGTAATATGCAGAGTCCGATTCCTGAGTTTTCCAAATGGTGAGCGTTACATTCCCATCGGACAGGGACTGCCGTTGGTCTACCAGGAGTACAACACCACCTCTCGTCCATAGAATGGAAGTGGCCACCCCTCTCTGCACTGTGCAGCTCAGCGCGACTGTGCCATTCTCAGAGACGTTGCTGGAGATGGATGGTGTGGAGAGAGGATCTGAAGAAAGACGGAGCAATTTTCAGGTAATGAATCATTAAATCAGGATTTATTGCAACAATCCAGGAGCAAATGGAAACTCGGTCAACAATCAGAGTAAATAAGTTAGAACATAGAACAGTATAGGCCCTTCAGGCCACAAAGCAGTGCCAAATTTTTAACCCACTCCAAGATCAATCTAACCCTTCCCTGATCCATAGCCCTTCATTTCTCTATCATCCATGTGCCTATCTAAGAGTTTCTTGAATGCCCCTAATGTATTTGCCTTCTACCACCACCCCTCATTAAAAAAAACTTACCCCTGACAACCTCCCTATATTTTCCTTCAATCATCTCAGAATGATGCCCCCGGATATCACCATCTGTTCCGTAGGAAAAAGACTCCAGCCTACCACTCAATCTATACTTCACTTCGTCTTGTTCACCTCTATCAAGTCACCTCTCAATTTTCTTCACCCAAAGAAAATAGCTCAATCTCGCTCAGGTTACCCTTGTAAGACATGCTCTCCATTTCAGTGATCTCAGCAAAGGAAGGTGTAGCTGTGATTTTGGATGCACTCGAAATTGATGGGTGGGCTTCTGGAAAGTCTCATTGTACGTAATTCAGATGGATTAACCATTTGGTGGGGCAAGGGAAGAAATCTCAGGGGCCCTGGCCAAAATGGTTCAAGCTTGGAGACTCAGAATGATGGTTCGGGACTGAAAAATTGCAAATGCCACATCAGAAGAAAGAGTGTAGAGAACAGTAGCTACAGACCTGTGAATTACAGTGTATATTAAACAAGTAGTACAAAAATTGAAATAAAACAGTAGTGAGGTAGTGTTCCTGAGTTCAATGTCCATTCAGGAATCTGATGGCAGAGGGGAAGAAGCTGTTTCTGATTTGCTGAGTGTGTGCCTTTTGGCTTCTGTACCTCCTACCTGATGGTGGCAAAAATAACAAGGTATGACCTGGGTGCTGGGGGACCAGTATGATGGACACCACATTTGACGGCGCTTGAAGTATGCCAACACTTGTGGCTGCCCCCACACATCCTCAGACCTTATTGGTCGTAGATGCAACCCACACACTTCACTCTGTGTTTCAATGTTTCTATGTACATTTAACAAATAAAGCCTATCTTTTTAGTTATGTGCTCTTTGTATTTAACAGCTTGTACTAACTCATCACACTTCTCCAAGTCAGTGCTAATTTTGCAGCTGCTTATTTTTTATCCAGACCTTTCCAACTATTGAGGTACACTGACAGGTCACTGGTACTTTATAGTGTTATGGTCATCTCTATACTACCATGCCACCCTTGAAAAAGTAACTGAGAGACTTATTATTTGTTAAGCTATTCATCCCATCAAATCCCTGCTGGCTCCCAGCACAACAATCCTTCCTTTCCCACTCCTTCCTCATTTCCCAGGATTCTATTGATTCAAAACAAATTTATTATCAAAGTATGCACCGTATATGTCACCATACACCACCCTGAGATTCATTTTCTTGCAGGCATTCACAGTAGATCAAAAGTGCAATAGAATCAATGACAAACTGCACACAAACACAGTCTGACAATCAATGTGCAAATAAAAGATGTGCAAATACAAAAAAAAACAATATATTATAAATAAGTAAATAAATAATAGTGAGAACATGAATTGTCGAGTCCTTGAAAGTAAGCCCATGTGTTATATTCAATGATCAGTTCAGTGTTGTGGAGAGTGAAAATGTCAATGCTGGTTCAATAGCCTGATGTATAACTGTTCCTGAGCCGGGTGGTCTGGCACCCATGGCTCTTGCTCTCTTCTCACTGCTGTCATCAGCAAGAAGGTGCATGTACATTAACTCCATTCCTGTCTTCCTCTCTTTTACCAGTGCAGGAGGTAATTTGCTACAGCCGATTAAATGAGCTGCATCCCTTGGGGATATGACGGGAAGCCAGACTACCCAGGGAAAAGCGTGGAGCTGAGAGGCTTCAGTATTACAAACAGGAAAAAAATCAACAGAATCTGGAAATTCAAAGCAACACACTCGAAATGCTGGAGGAACTCAGCAGGCCAGGCAGCATCCATGGAAAACAGTAAACAGTTGATGTTTCGGGCCAAGATCCTTCATCAGGGAAATAATAACAGGGTTGTGGTGCAATAAAAACAGGATGGTCATCATGGGAGATTTTAATTAGATTGGCATCTCCCAAGAGCAAGGTGTTTAGAAGGGGTTGGGGGAGTTTGTTAGGTGTGTTCAGTAAGGTTTCCTGACACAATATGTAAATAAAGCTAAAAGAGGAGAGGTTGCACTTGATCTGGTATTAGGAAATGAACCTGGTCAGGTGTCAGGTCTCTCAGTGGAAGAGCATTTGGAAGATAATGTTTAATTGGAGTAAGGGGAAATATGAAGCTATTAAGCAGGAACTTGGAAGTATAAATTGGGAGCAGATGTTCTCAGGGAAATGAAAAGCAGAAATGTGGCAAATGTTCAGGGGATATTTGTGTGGCGTTTTGCATAGGTAGGTTCCTACGAGACAGGGAAAGGATGGTAGGGTACAGGAAACGTGATGTACAAAGGTTGTTGAAAATTGAGTCAAAAAGAAAAGATTATGAAAGGTTCAAAATATTAGGTAATGACAGAGATCTAGAAGATTATAAGGCTAGCAGGAAGGTGCTTAAGAATGAAATTAGGAGAGCCAGAAGGAGGCAGGAGAAGGACTTGGTGGGCAGGATTAAGGAATTCTACAAGTATGTGAAGAGCAAGAGGATAAGACATGAGTGAATAGGACCAATCAAGTGTGACAGTGGAAAATGGTACTTAATGAATACTTTGCTTCAGTGTTCACTACAGAAAAGGATCTTGGCGACTGTAGGGATGACTTACAGTGGACTGAAAAGCTTCAGCATATAGACATTAAGAAAGAGGATGTGCTGAAGCTTTTGGAAAGAATCAAGTTGGATAAGTCACAGGGACCAGACAAGATGCACCCCAGGCTACTGTGGGAAGAGGAGATTGCTGAGCCTCAGGCTATGATCTTGGCATTATCAATGGTGATGGGAGAGGTTCCAGAGGATTGGAGGGTTGTGGATGTTGTTCCCTTACTCAAGAAAGGGAGTAGAGATAGCTCAGGAAATTATGGACCAGTGAATCTTACTTTAGTGGCTGGTAAGATGATGGAGAAGACCCCGAGAGGCAGAATTTATGAATATTTGGAGAGGCATAATATGATTAGGAATAGTCAGCATGGCTTTGTCAAAGGTAGGTCGTGCCTTACGAGCCTGACTGAATTTTTTAGGATGTGACTGAACACATTGATGAAGGTAGAGCAGCAGATGTAGTGCATATGGATTTCAGCAAGGCATTTGATAAGCTACCCCATGCAAGGCTTATTGAGAAAGCATCGGGTCATGGTATCCAAGGGGGCATTGCTTGGCAATAAACTGGACTGGTCAAAGAACACTGAGGCTGTCTACAAGAAGGGTCAGAGCCGTCTCTACATCCCGAGGAGACTGAGGTCCTTTAACATCTGCCGGACGATGCTGAGGATGTTCTACAAGTCTGTGGTGGCCAGTGCTATCATGTTTGCTGTTGTGTGCTGGGGCAGCAGGCTGAGGGTAGCAGACACCAACAGAATCAATAAACTCATTCGTAAGGCCAGTGATGTTGTGGGGGTGGAACTGGACTCTCTGATGGTGGTGTCTGAAAAGAGGATGCTGTCCAAGTTGCATGCCATCTTGGACAATGACTCCCATCCACTCCATAATGTATTGGTTAGGCACAGGAGTACATTTAGCCAGAGACTCATTCCACCGAGATGTAACACTGAGCGTCATAGGAAGTCATTCCTACCTGTAGCCATCAAACTTTACAACTCCTCCCTCGGAGTGTCAGACACCCTGAGCCAATAGGCTGGTCCTGGACTTATTTCCACTGGGCATAATTTATTATTTAATTATTTATGGTTTTATATTGCTATATTTCTACACTATTCTTGGTTGGTGCGGCTGTAACAAAACCCAATTTCCCTCGGGATCAATAAAGTATGTCTGTCTGTCTGTCTGTAGATCCAGAATTGGCTTGCCCACATATGGCAAAGAGTAGTTGTAGACAGGTCATATTCTGCATGGAGATCGGTCACCAGTGTTGTGCCTGGGGGTTCTGTTCTAGGACCCCTTTTCTTCGTGATTTTTATAACTGACCTGGATGAGGAAGTGGAGGGATAGGTTTGTAAATTTGCTGATGACACAAAGGCTGGGGGTGTTGTGGATAGTGTGGAGGGTTGTGAGAGGTTACAGTGGGATATCGATATGATGCAAAACTGGGCTGAGAAGTGGCAGATGGAGTTCAACCCAGATAATTGTGAGGTGCTTCATTTTGATAGGTCAAATATGATAGTAGAATGTAGTATTAATGGTAAGACTCTTGGCGTGTGGAGAATCAGAGGTATCTTGGGGTCCGAGTCCATAGGACACTCAAAGCTGCTGTGCAGTTTGACTCTGTGGTTAAGGTGGCATATGGTGCATTGGCCTTCATCAATCGTGGGATTGAGTTTCAGAGCCGAGAGGTAATGTTGCAGCTACATAGGACACTGGTCAGATCCCACTTGGAGTACTGTGCTCAGTTCTCACCTCACTACAGGAAATATAGAAACTATAGAAAGGGCGTAGAGGAGATTTACAAGGATGTTGCCTGGATTGGGAAGCATGCCTCATGAGACTAGGTTGAGTGAACTCGGCCTTTTCTCCTTAGAGCGACGGAGGATGAGAGGTGACCTGATAGAGGTGTAAAGATGATGAGAGGCATTGATCGTGTGGATAGTCAGAGGCTTTTTCCCAGGGCTGAAATGGCTAACATGAGAGGACACAGTTTTGTGGTGCTTGGAAGTAGGTACAAAGGAGATGTCTGGGGTAATTTATTTTAAAACGTGGTGATTGCGTGGAATGGGCTGCCGGTGACGGTGGTGGAGGCGGATACAATACAGTCTTTTAAGAGTCTCTCAGATAGGTACATGGATCTTAGGTAATTTCTAATGTAAGGACATGTTTGGCACAGCTTTGTTCTATGTTCTATTTCCATCAGGACTGGAGTATTCGTTGCTGCACCACTGTTCTACTCTAAAAGGTGATGATTGTAGGGTAGTTGAGGTTTAAATAGTTTTTTAAATAGAAATGTATCACATAATACACCTGTAAACAATGAACACAGAACGAAATGAAACATAGAAACACAAGAGTAATGTCAGCAGAAGAATAAATCTGAATAATTAACACAAGCAGAGAAATAAGGAAGATTGATCACTGAACACAAGAGAAGTGCATGGTGATGTATCCAAGTCAGCACTAAGATCAAACATCTCCTTAAAAAGTTTCAATGATTGGGACAATTTAATTCCCAATTATGCCAATAACCAATCTTAGAGGCATAGTGACCTGTGAACAAGGTAATAATACTCATAGACATTTCTCCCCCACACACCCACTCCTGGGATAAATCATGTGATGTGGAAGAAAACCTTTGTGATCTGCCTGATAAAAGCAATGATATAATGCTGTGGCTTTACTGGGCATTGTTCAGACTACATTTGGAGAATTGTGAACAGTTCTGAGCCCGATATCTAAGAATCTTCTTTCTGATGGCAGCAGTGAGAAGAGAGCACGTTGTGGGTGGTGGGAGTTGCTGATGAGGGATGCTGCTTTCCTGCAACAGCATTTCATGCAGATGTACTCAATGATTGGGAGGATTTTACCTGTGATGGGCTGGGCCGAATCTACTACTTTTGCAGGATTTTCTGTTCAAGGGTATTGTTGTTTCCACGCCAAACTGTGCTGCAGCCAGTCAATATATGCTCTGGTACACATCTATAGAGGTTTGTCAAAGTTCAAATTTTTCAGTCAGAATCAGATTTATTAGATCTCATGCCAAATCTCCACAAAATCCTGAGGAAATAGGTGTGCTGTCATGCTTTTGTCATAATTGCACTTATGATCTGGGTCCAACATGGGTCTTCCAAAATAATAACACTGAGGAATTTAAAGTTGGTAACCTTCTCCACATCTAATCCTCTGACATGTTCCTTTGGTTTCCTTCTCCTGAAGACAATAATCAGCTCCCTGGCTTTGCTGACATTAAGTAAGAGGTTGTTGTTATGACACCACTCAGCCAGGTTTTCAATCTTCCTCCTATATTTTGATTCATCACCACCTTTGATTTGGCCTACGACAGTGGTGTGTTCAGCAAACTTGAAAATGGCATTGGAGCTGTGCTTAGCAACACGGTCATCGGTGTAAAGCGAGTAGAGCCATGGGCTGTGCTCACAGCCTTGTGATGCACCTGTGCTAATGAGAATCATGGAGGAGATGCTTTTGCCAACACGAACTGACTGGGGTCTGCCAATGAAGAAATCTAGGACCCAATAGCACAAGGAGCTATTAAGGCCAAGGTTTTGGAGTTTATTGATTAGTTTTGAGGGATGGTGGTACTGAATGCTGAGCAGTAGTTGATAAAGACAATCCTGATCTATCCATTGTTGCTGTCCAGGGTTGTGTGAAGAGCCAATGAGATGGCATTTGCTGTGGACCTGTTGCTCCTGTAGGCAAATTGAAGCAGATCCAAGTCACAATACAGGCAGAAATTGATATGTTCCATCACCCACCTCTCAAAAACTTCCATCACTATAGATGTAAGTGGGACTGGGTGATATGCATAGAGGTAGATCACCACACTCGTCTGGGGCACCACTGTAATTGAAGCCTGTTTGAAGCAGGTGGGTACCACACACTGCCAATGCAAGACATTGAAAATCTCAGTGAACACTCCAGCCAGTTGATTACGACCATGTCTTCACAGTTTTAAACACTGAATCAGTGCCACATGATCGGCTGATTAAATATTTACATTAACAAGCAGATGTACGGTGTAGCTGACAAAGAGGCCACTGCTTGTAGATTTTTCCACAAAGCTTGGGAACCTCAGATTTTCAGACAGCTTTACAACGAAGTGACTGTGATTTGACTGCTTAAAGTCTGCTAGTCTGGACATGTTTTTTGCTCCACTGGAGATACAACAATGAGGGTAAATGCAGGCAGGCTTTTTCACTAAGGTTGAGTGAGACCAGAAATATTAGTCACAGGTTAATTGTGAAAGGTGAAATATTTAGGGGTAAGCTGAGGGGATCTTCTTCACTCAGAGGGTGGTGCAAGTGTGGAATGAGCTGTCCGTGGAAGTAGTGGCTGTGCGCTCAACTGCATTCTTTAAGAGAAGCTTGGATTGGTACTTGGACAGGGAGGGTAGGAGGAATTATACTCCAAGTGAGGTCAATGGTATAAGGTAAAATGACGTTTGGCATGGACTGGATGGGCTGAAGGGCCTGTTTCTGTGCTGTAGCGCTTTGTGATTCTGTTCACCTCTGAGGTATGAAATAGCAAAGTCATTTGAATTTGTTATTGGCCTAATGAAGTCCATGAATTTAGGCATTGGCAAACGCTATAAACAGTGATCATGGAGACCACAATGTATGATAAGATCCCGAGAGTCAAGAGCAATGCAGTGTTTGCTCAAAACCAACTCTTGCTGTCATTACCTATAAAGAAGCAGAGCAGGAAAAACAAATCAAACAGTCTGGTGCTGGATGTCCTGATCAAATAGAGGCAAATGGTGGGGAGAGAGCAAGGCTTACGCACACAGACACAAGGAAATCTGCAGATGCTGGAAATTCAAACAACACACACAAAATGCTGGTGGAACGCAGCAGGCCAGGCAGCATCTATAGGGAGAAGCACTGTCGACATTTTGGGCCGAGGTCTCAGACCGAAACGTCGACAGTGCTTTTCCCTACAGATGCTACCTGGCCTGCTGCGTTCCACCAGCATTTTGTGTGTGTTGTTTACACACAGAGAGGTGTGATTTTCCCATCACTTGCAATACAGTGCCATTGGTGCACCTTTAGGGACTTCCAGCATCCAGGCCACACCCTCTTTCAATTCTCCCATCAGGCAGAGGTACAGGAGCCCAGTTCAATAACAGCTTCTTCCCACTGTCACCAGGTTCTTGAACACTTCTGAGAAACAGAAATTCGGGCTACACTTCCTTCTTTCGCTGGACTTGACAAAAATAAACAAACCTAATGATGTGTAAATTACCCCCGTAGATTCCGGATTTTAAGCCGCTACTTTTTTCCCACATTTTGAACAGCTTTGAACTTTGCGGCCTATAATCCAGAGCGGCTAATACATGGGTTTTTTTCATGCCGCCTCGTAAACATTTTGCCTCATAACAGTAGACCAATAAAATTGATGAGTAGTTCACAAATCAAGCGCACTTTCACAATTAAATTATTGTAAATCAGTCATTTGTACTCACCCTCATCAACCTGGAAAACACTCGAGGCATTGTGCTGCCTTATGGTAGTTACTTAGTTTATAATATTTTCGCTTAGTAATTCATTTTCTAGTTAAAGTTAGAAGAGTTTTAACTATATTTGTTTTCTGTACTGCATCGCGGGATGCTATGACGTCACACCCGGTTTGCGATGAAACGGGACGGAGGGAGGGAGCGCATTACGCGAGCGGCTTTGGATCTGAGCGAACGCTGCTAACGGGAAGGAGGGGGTCGAGCGGCGGAGCGAAAACGCTGCTTTTAAGTTAAAGGTGATCAATAACTTTTCCTGGTAGGCTGCAATATATATATTTTTTACCAGTCGTTAGGAGATATTGGAATGTTGTTCAGTAAAGAAGTATACGCAACGTATATTTAAAAGTAGCCGCGTACGGGCACGGTTCGAAAAAAAGCATTTGCAATATGTATTTGTTTTTGTTACCATATGGATTTAATTAAAAGTTAAAAAAATCCTCATGTGTAATATCTTTCTGTGTAAATATCTCATATTACAACGTGGGACACCTGCGGCCGAAAATCCGGTGCGGCCTAAAATCCGGTGCGGCCTTTACAATTAAAAAATTGATTTTATTTCTAAAATTAGAGCCAGCGGCTTTTAATCAGGTGCGCTCTGTAGTCCGGAATCTACGGATACATATAATTTATGTTCTTCTTGTTTCTGCTGCTGCTGCATGATGCTGATTTTCATGGCGTTTATACTCGGAGCATATATGGCCATGACAATAAACTTGACCCTGAACTTGAATCACTGAGCTTGCAAAACAACTGATACAGAACAAAATGTTGCCTCAGCATCCTGTCACCATGGAATTGTTTTAATTCAGTGATTACAGATCATCTGGGGACTTACCAATGACTTGAAGAGTTAGAATCCTGGTCCTCTTGGGGTCTAAATCCACTGTCATTTTGTATTGGCCACTGTCTGCTTTCTTTACAATGTTCAACACAAAGGATCCATTTGAACTGTCAACTTCAATTCGATTCTTGTACTTCTCAAATATGATAGGGACCTCTCCAACTACAAGTGTGATGGGAAGTGTTCTGATAGGATTTGAAAACTCCCATTTCAAGTTCTCGAATTCCTTGTCGGTTCCAGGGAATCGAACGGAGGAACCTGTAGCAGCCACCATGCTGTGACTCACCACCTGAGCTAAAAAGCAAGACACTCAGAGTCACGGCTCAGATACACTCACTGACAAACACAAGCAGATGTACAGTGTCGACCCTTCAGTTTGGCAACAAAAAAAATGCTCAAAGGGTTCATTTATTATCAAAGTATGAATCCAAATCTGACTGAGATTTGTCTTCTCCATATAGCCACAGAACCAAGAAAGAATATGAAAGTCGTTCTGTGAAAAAAAACATCAAACACCCCCACCCAACACAAAACGAATGGCATACTGATCATCAGCCCCCAAAACCCCTCTCCCTACACAAAGCAGGAAATGTACATCAAACCCCAATCCCCCCTCTCCCTGCACAAAAAAATAACAGAACACAACTGGCTTGTCATTTCCACCCCCCCCCCCAAAAAACCCCTTTCCTCGCACGGAAAGCAATGGATGTGAAGCACAAAAAAAATAAAGCAAGCCCGAAAAAGTCCACAGTCCGTGGAGACAATAGTCCAGTTTATAACACAGAACCATGGTAACATCTTCTGTCATCAACAGAAGACAGAGACACCACACAAGTGCAGAGCTTCACTTCCGTCTGGCTGAGTGTCTTCAAATAAACCTTCTCTTTTACCGGTCAATATGGACTCAGATTAATTAACACTACCTCTGAAAAAGATCAGGCACTACCAGAAAATACAAAAATGACTTCTTGTTAGATATTCAACAGGAATCCACCATTAAACAGATGAGGGAGGCAAGGTAAAGAGTGTGTGAAATTAATGGATAAATGGAGTAACTGAGTTCCTCCAACTCAGCTGCTCAGTCAATATCTGTGGGAGGGAGCTGGGCATGCAATAAAGAGAGCCAGTAAAAGAGGTGGAGGGAAGGGGCAGATGAAGAACTGGCAAGTGATCGGTAGATCCAGGGGCGGAGGCAAGAGTGTAACAGAGGCTGGGAGCTGATTGGTGGACGCTGTAGATGATGAGATCTGACTGAAGCATGGGACAACTAAGGGAGGGGCTGGTGGGCAGATAGGAACAGTGGGGTGAGGAGTGTGCAGGTAATGGGCAGATAGAATGGTGGAGGAGGGGAAAGAGAGAGGGACATGTGGGCTGTGGTGGTTGGTGTAGAGAAAATTGGTAGATCAGAAGGAGAGAAATGGACAGATGAGGAATTTACCTGAAATTAGAGAATTCAATGCTCATGCCATGGGGTTCCAGACTACCCAGGCAGAGGGTGAGGTGCTGGACATCTAGGTTGTGTTTGCCCTCACCTGGCTGTGCAGGTGGCCAAACAGAGATCGGTCAGTGTGGGAATGGGGAGGGAAGTTAAAATGGCTGGCAACTGGGAGCTCACAGTGGACGGAGGGCAGATACTCGTCAAACTGGTCACCCGGACCGTGCTTGGTCTCACTGATGTAGAGGAGGCCTCATCCAGGGCTACGGATGAAATAACAAGGTTGAATGCCATGCACATGCATCTCCATCTCATTCAGAGTGGCTGCTTAGGGCCCTGATGTTGTAAATGTGCAGACCTGCTCCCGATAGTGGAATGTGGAACTGACAGACCGTCTGAACTGAGGGTTCAGAAAGTTTGATAGATTCATCAAAAAATTGCTGTTTGACCCATTGTGCCTGTGCTCCCACCCACACACCTACCTCATGACCCTCCATGTTATTAATTTTCATACTTACACAAGTTGTCATACTTTCAACAGATAACTACATTTCAAACACTGTACTTTCACTTTTCTTCTCACTGAACCAGCTCTTGGGCCAGACTGCAGTCACCGTCCACCTGCAGAGACTGGAGAATAGTTTTACCTGCAGCCCGCTGGCTGAGAAGCTGCCAGAGGCAGAACAAAGAGCAGCTCAATGTCTTCATCTGTGCAGAGATGCCGGCACTGGAAGCTCATTCAGTAACGACAGGGGGGCAGGGGTTGCTGTAGACAGCGAGATTCCACGCCAGAGAGATCTGCATCATGTAGAGAGAGCAGAAGAAATTGAAAGGACAAAAATATATAATAGGAAGCTAGCGGTCACAATTCCAAAACTGGTCTGGGAGCATACTGTACATGCATGTTGCAAATGGAAGGGCAGGCAGAGGAAATAGTTAAAAAAGCATCATTGCTTCCTAAACAGAGAAGAGATTACAAGCGCAAACATGAGGAAATCTGCAGATGCTGGAAATTCCAGCAACACACACAAAATGGTAGTCCAACCTCATCTCCTTCCGAACGTTCTGCTCTCCACTCCCTCCGCACCAATCCCAACCTCACTATAAAACCTGATGATAAGGACAGTTGGCATTTTGGTTCCAGATTTAATCTGGACTGAAACTGATGCAACATGGCTGCAAATCTTGGGAATAGTCTGCTGCACGTTAGCTCGAGATCTGTTCCAAAATAATGAGAGTGGAAACACGGGGAATACACACAATCGTTTAGAGAATCTCAGCACGCCTGGAGTACCGATTGAAAAGAGTGCAGCCGACATTATGGGCCGAGACCCTTCGGCAAAAGCAGGTCTGTATTTTTTGTGTGTTGCTTGGATTTCGAGCATCTGCAGATTTTCTCTCGTTTGTCACATAAACACAGGGAGCTGGTCAGATTTGGCCGACAACAGAATCTGTGAAGCAGCTGAGTTAAATTTGTTTATGTATTAATTAAGCGCTAAAACACAGAACAGACCCATCCGACGCAAAGAGCCGCGCCAGGCGGGAACCCACCCAGTTCAATGACAGGACAATTTAAAATGACCAATTAGCCTACTAACCGACCACAAAATGCAGGGGCGACAAGTACCTATACTTCCTTTTCCAAAGATTCTGCCTGGTCTGCTGAATTCCTCCGTCTCAATATTCTCTGTAGAGACAAAGATCTTTGACGAGAGGATTTCCCAGGAGTTTCCAATATTTTTATGTCATGAACCACTATCATTAACCGAGGAGTCCGTCGTAGGTTGGGAACCCGGACTAGACGGTGCTGGAATTGAACACCGATCTATCTTCCACACCCCGAGCTCTGACAGTGTCGCTCTAACCGCTAGGCGATTGTGGCGCAATTTACAGGATAAAGTTTACGAACGCCTTTGTTAAAACTGCGTAGGGGAAGAATTATGTTTCCAAAAATAAGTTTGGGCTTAGACCTCCCAAACATCGAAGGATATCTCTCTCCTCTTCAACGTCGATCTAGTATCAGATTGAATGATCTTGTATCGTTAACGTACACCGGCTGCTTCAACAGGGAAAACGCAGAGCGACGGTGCGACCCAGAGGGTGTCGGGTTTGGACAGGCATATCAACGCAGGGTTAGCTGTCCAGCAGGGCGGCAGTAAATAAGCACCTCGTCTGCGACGGCCATCAGGAGGAAAAAAGGAGCGGCCAGCCGCTAATCATTCAGTTCGAAAACAAGTTAACAATTCAAACTAAATTAAACTTCAATTCCATCACGTATAAGCTCCAGTACAAGTTTTTCTCTGAAAGATCCAAGATAAATTTCATCTACAATGGAGCTGTGCCCTCGGCGATGCAGATCGATCCCCGCTAAGAAGAAAGACTGCTTCAATTCACCAACGACTTCGAGTGTTTTACACTGTCACTTATTTCCGGGGTAAACAGCTCACGGACCCAGGATAATGCTAGTATAAATGGAAAGGAATTAATAGAAACAATTTTAACCTGAAATCGAATCGACGAAACCGCAGAGGGAGCAGCAGAAAGAAGATTACGAAGATCATCAGCGAAGGGAAAATGGAAAATTCGGAAGCCAAACCCAGGAATGGGAAGTACAGTGTTATAATCCCGTGCTCTCTGAGCAAATATGGGCTTGCTGGGATAGAGCTACTCAGTTGTTTCAAACATTACATTAAAAAGAGTAAG
This sequence comes from Hemitrygon akajei, assembly GCF_048418815.1. Taxonomy (NCBI): domain Eukaryota; kingdom Metazoa; phylum Chordata; class Chondrichthyes; order Myliobatiformes; family Dasyatidae; genus Hemitrygon; species Hemitrygon akajei. Next base: position 181,032,943 of record NC_133125.1, read on the forward strand.
AAAGATTCTAAAGGGAGTAGGAGGCGACCGTGTCTGACAAGCGAAGTCAAGGGTAATATAAAAATAAAAGAGAAGTATAACATAGCAAAGATAAGCAGGAAGCCAGAGGTTTGGGAAACTTTTAAAGAGCAACAGAAGATTACTAAAAAAGACAATACGGGGAGAAAAGATGAGGTACGAAGGTAAGCTAGCCAAGAATATAAAGGAAGATAGTAAAAGCTTCTTTAGGTATGTGAAGAGGAAAAAATTAGTTAAGACCAAAGTTGGGCCCTTGAAGGCAGAAACTGTTGAATTTATTATGGGGAACAAGGAAATGGCAGACGAGTTGAACAGATACATTGGATCTGTCTTCACTAGGGAAGACAGACAATCTCCCAGATGTAATAGTGGCCAGAGGACCTAGGGTAACGGAGGAACTGAAGGAAATTCACATTAGGCAGAAACTGGTGTTGGGTGGAATAGACTGATGGGACTGAAGGCTGATAAATCCCCAGGGCCTGATGGTCTACATCCCAGGGTACTTAAGGAAGTGGCTCCAAAAATTGTGGATGCATTGGTAATCATTTTCCAATGTTCTGTAGATTCAGGATCAGTTCCTGAGGATTGGAGGATAGCTAATGTTATCCCACTTGTTAAGAAAGGAGGGAGAGAGAAAACAGGGAATTATGGAGCAGTTTGCTTGACATCAGTGGTGAGGAAGATGCTGGAGTCAATTATAAAAGATGAAATAGCAGCACATCTGGATAGCAGTAACAGGATCAGTCTGAGACAGCATGGATTTACGAAGGGGAAATCATGCTTGACTAATCTTCTGGAAATTTTTGAGGATGTAACCATGAAAATGGACAAGGGTGAGCCAGTGGAGGTAGTGTACCTGGACTTAACAGAAAGCCTGTGATAAATTCCCACATTAGAGATTAGTGGGCAAAATTAGAGCACATGGTATCGGGGGTAGGGTACTAACATGGATAGAAAATTGGTTGGCAGACAGGAAACAAAGAGTAGGGATTAACGGGTCCTTTTCAGAATGGCAGGCAGTGACTAGTGGGGTACCACAAGGCTCGGTGCTGGGACCGCTGCTATTTGCAATGTACATTAATGATTTAGATGAAGGGATTAAAAGTAACATTAGCAAATTTGCAGATGACACAAAGCAATGTGAATGTTGGCAATGATGGCAATGTGAAATATGAGCAGGGTGTTAGGAGAATGCAGGGTGACTTGGACAGGTTGGGTGAGTGGAGAGATGCATGGCAGATGCAGTTTAATGTGGATAAATGTGAGGTTACCCACTTTGGTGGCAAGAACAGGAAGGCAGATTACTATCTGAATGGTGTCGTTAGGAAAAGGGGAAGTACAACGAGATCTAGGTGTCCTTGTTCATCAGTCATTGAAAGTAAGCATGCAGGTATAGCAGGCAGTGAAGAAAGCTAATGGCATGTTGGCCTTCCTAACAAGGGGAGTTGAGTATAGGAGCAAAGAGGTCCTTCTGCAGTTGTACAGGGCCCTGGTGAGACCACACCTGGAGTATTGTGTTCAGTTTTGGTCTCCAAATTTGAGGAAAGACATTCTTGCTATTGAGGGAGTGCAGCGTAGGTTCATGAGGTTGATTCCCGGGATGGCAGGACTGTCATATGTTGAAAGATTGGAGCGATTGGGCTTGTATACACTGGAATTTAGAAGGATGAGAGGGGATCTGATTGAAACATATAAGATTATTAAGGGACTGGACACGCTTGAGGCAGGAAAAGTGTTCCCGATGTAGGGGGAGTCCAGAACCAGAGGACACAGTTTAAGAGTAAGGGATAGACCATTTAGAACAGGGTTGAGGAAAATCTTTTTCACCCAGAGAGTTGTGCATCTATGGAATGCTTTGCCTCAGAAGGCAGTGGAGGCCAATTCTCGGGATGCTTTCAAGAAAGAGTTAGATAGAGCTCTTAAAGATAGCAGACTCAAGGGATATGGGAAGAAGGCAGAAATGGGTTACTGATTGTGTATGATCAGCCATGATCACATTGAATGGCGGTGCTGGCTCGTAAGGCCAAATGGCCTACTCCTGCACCTATTGTCTATTGTCTATTACATTCAACGCGTTATTTTGTAGTATTGTAGCGGGGTGCTACGCGCAGCGCTGAAATTACGACACGGAGTCGGTAAACTGCAACCACGGAATAAGTTTATTTCACAAACACAGTCTTGCTTAAAAGCCTGTCTCCCCCCACTCGAAACTTGGAGAGGCACATAACTGAAACTCCCTGAGGCTATGTATCTTTGTCTCTGGCTCTGGCTAATTGTCAGCCGGTTCGAGTGTGCTAGTAATTGGGTCGCCACAGTATTACGGAACTCTGCCAATGTCAACGTAAACCCGAGAAAATTTGCCGATGTTGGAAATCCAAAGCTGGAGGAACTCAGCAGGCCTGGCAGCATCTATGGAAAAGTGTAAACACCCTGGAAAATAAGGGTGAATGAGTCGCATATGAAGGAGGGGGTCAGGAAAAAGTACAAAGTGACAGGTGATAGGTAAGACCGAGAAGGGGTAAAGTAAAGAGACCAGAAATTGATTGGTGAATGAGATAAAGTGCAGGAGAAGGGGGAATCTGACTGGAGTGGACAGAAGATCATTGAAGAAAGGGAAGGGGGAGGAGCACCAGAGAGTTGATAGGCAGGTAAGGAGAAAATGTGAGTGAAAGGGGGAGATAGAGAGAGAGAAGATGAGGGGAAAGACAATTACCAGAATTTCCACATGATTTCATGCCATCAGTTTGGAGGCTAACAAAGTGGAATATAAGCTGTTGTTCTTACAACCTGAGTGTGGCCTCATCGTGCCAGTGGAGGAGGCCGTGGTCTTACAAGTCAGAATGGGAATAGGAAGTAGATTTGAAATGGCCACCAGGAAATCCCGCTTTTTGTGGTGGATGGAGTGAAGATGCTCGACACAGCGGTCTCCCAGTCTACAGCGAGGCCACACTGGGAGCACAAAATACAGTAGATGACCCCAGCAGAGACACAGGTGAAGTGTCTCCTCAACTCTGGCTTGTTCGCTCACCTCAACAATAGTTACTGAGAGAGCCAGGGGTAATCAGCATGGTCAGCGATGAAATCTTTTATTAACGTAGTTGCTGGAAATCTGTTTTTTTGGAAGTGAACATACAGAAACCATCGCTCAGGCATCATATGTGGAAAAGGATCATTCTTGGAAAGAGAGAAACACAAGGTTAGTTTTCCATGGTAAAAAGATGTGGTGTCATGGAGAAAACGGGGGAAATCTCTGATGGGATGAGACCAAAACATAGAGCAGGAAGGATAATGGTAATGTGTGGCTGGCCAGCTATAGAGATAGAAGTAAAAATAAACCTTAGGTGAAACTGGGAGGGGGGAAGCAAGTAAAGAGCTGGGAAGTTGATTAGTGAAAGACACAGCAGGCCATGGAAGAAAGGGGGAGGGGTGTGCACCAGAGGGAGGCGATGGGTAGGTAAGGAGATGAGGTGAGAGAGGGAAATGGGAATGGGAAATGGGAAACGGGGATGGGTGGGGGGCATTACCGGAAGTTTGAGAAATCAATGTTCATGCCATCAGGTTGGAGGCTACCCAAATGGAATATAAGGTGTTGTTCCTCCAACCTAAGGTGGTCTCATCTCAACAATAGAGGAAGCCACGGATGGTCATATTGGAATGAGAACTGGAATTAAAATGGGGGTGGCCACTAGGAAATCCTGCTCTTCCTGGTGAGTGGAGCGTAGGCGCTTGGTGATGTGGCTTCGTCCAGAAACGTCAACCGTACTCTTTTCCATAAATGCTGCTGGACTGCTCAGAAAAGCATTTTGTGTGTATTGCTCAACTTTCCAGCATCTGCAGATTTTCTCTTGTTTGTGCAGAAAGAACTTACCCCTTTTATACCGTTCACAAATACTGCACTAGGTGTGTCGAGCTGCAGATCCTAAAGGACCAGGTTAGGGAACAGGAGATGCAGCTCGTTGACATTCGTCTGGTCAGAGAGAGCGAGGAGGTGATAGAGAGGCGCTATAAGCAGGTGGTCACACCAAGGCCATGGGAGACAGACAAGTGGGTCACAGTCAGGAGGGGAAAGGGGAAGAGTCAGGTACTAGAGAGTACCCCTGTGGCTGTACCCCTTGACAATAAGTACTCCTGCATGAGTGCTGTTGGGGAGGGGGTGGACAACCAACCTGGGGGAAGCGGCAGTGGCCACACCTCTGGCACAGAGTCTGGGACTGTGGCTCTGAAGGGTAGGGAAAGGAAGAGGAAGGCAATAGTGATGGGGGACTGTATAGTTAGGGGGATCAGACAGATGATTCCGTGGACGCAGGAAAGAAACTTGGATGGTAGTTTGCCTCCAGGGTGCCAGGGTCTGGGATGTTTCGGATCGCGTCCAAGATATCCTGCGGTGGGAGGGAGAACAGCCAGAGGTCATGGTACATATTGATACCAATGACATAGGTAGGAAAAGGGAAGAGGTCCTGAAAAAAGACTATAGGAAGTTGGGAAGGAAGTTGAGAAGCAGGACAGCAAAGGTAGTAATCTCGGGATTACTGCCTGTGCCACGTGACAGTGAGAATAGGAATAGAATGGGGTGGAGGTTAAATGTTTCACTGAGGGATTGGAGCAGGGGGCAGGGATTCAGATTTCTGGATCATTGGGCCCTCTTTTAGGGCAGGTGTGACCTGTACAAAAAGGACGGTTTGCACTTGAATCCCAGGGGGGCCAATATTCTGGCGGGGAGGTTCGCTAAGCCTACTGGGGAGAGTTTAAACTAGAATTGTTGGGGGTTGGGAACTGAACTGAAAAGACTGGGGAAGAGGAGGTTAGCTGACAAATGGAGAAAGCCAGGAGACAGTGCGAGAGGGAGGATAGGCAGGTAATAGAGGAGGGACGCGCTCAGACTGACGGCTTGAGATGTGTCTGTTTTAATGCAAGGAGTGTTGTGAACAAAGCGGATGAGCTTAGAATGTGAGCTTGGAGAGGTATCATATGACTAGGAGTAGTCAGCATGGCTTTGTCAAGGGCAGGCCTTGCCTTATGAGCCTGATTGAATGCTTTGAAGATGTGGCTAAGCACATTGATGATGGAAGAGCAGTAGATGTAGTGTATATGGATTTCAGCATTTGATAAGATACCCCATGCAATGGTTATTGAGAAAGTAAAGAGGCATGGGATCCAAGGAGACATAGCTTTGTGGATCCCAAACTGGCTTGCCCACAGAAGGCAAAGAGTGGTTGTAGACGGGTCATATTCTGCATGGATGTCGGTCACCAGTGGTGTGCCTCAGGGATCTGTTCTGGGACCCTTACTCTTCGTGATTTTTATAAATGACCTGGATAAGGAAGTGGAGGGATGGGTTAGTAAGTTTTCTAATGACACAAAGGTTGGAGGTGTTGTGGATAGTGTGGAACCATAGAACCATAGAACATTACAGCACAGTACAGGCCCTTCATGTTGTGCCGACCGATATAATCCTTAAAAAAAAGTACTAAACCCACACTACCCCATAACCCTCTATTTTTCTTTCATCCGTGTGCCTGTCCAAGAGGCTCTTAAATACCCCTAATGTTTTAGCCTCCACCACCATCCCTGGCAAGTCATTCCAGACACTCACAACCCTCTGTGTAAAAAGCTTACCCCGATGTCTCCCCTAAACTTCCCTTCCCTAATTTTGTACATATGCCCTCTGGTGTTTGCTATTGGTGCCCTGGGAAAGAGGTACTAACTATCCACCCTATCTATGCCTCTCATAATCTTGTAGATCTCTATCAAGTCCCCTCTCATTCTTCTATGCTCCAAAGAGAAAAGTCCCAGCTCTGCTAACCTTGCTTCAGATGACTTTTTCTCCAATCCAAGCAACATCCTGGTAAATCTCCTCTGCACCTTCTCCATAGCTTCCACATCCTTCCTATAATAAGGTGACCAGAATTAAACAGAATACTCTAAGTGCAGTCTCACCAGAGATTTGTAGAGTTGCTTTAAGTGCAGTCTCACCAGGGACTGATTGTAGGGTTGGGGTGTAGTGGGTAGTGTGGAGGGCTGTCAGAGGTTACAGCGGAACATTGATAGGATGCAAAACTGGGCTGAGAAGTGGCAGATGGAATTCAACCCAGATTAGTGTGAAGTGGTTCATTTTGGTAGGTCAAATATGATGGCAGAATATAGTATTAATGGTGAAACTCTTGGAAGTGTGGAGGATCAGAGGGATCCTGGGGTTTGAGTCCATAGGACGCTCAAAGCAGCTGTGCAAGTTGACTCTGTGGTTAAGAAGGCATATGGTGTATTGGCCTTCATCAATCGTGGAATTGAATTTAGTAGCTGACTGGTAATGTTGCAGCTATATAGGACCCTGGTCAGTCCCCACTATGAGTACTTTGCTAAGTTCTGGTCGCTTCACTACAGGAAGGATGTGGAAACCATAGAAAAGGTGCAGAGATTTACAAGGATGTTGCCTGGATTGGGGAGCATGCCTTACGAGAATAGTTTGAGTGAACTTGGCCTTTTCTCCTTGGAGCGATAGAGGATCAGAGGTGACCTGACAGAGGTGTAGAAGATGATGAGAGGCATTGATCCTGTGGATAGTCAGAGGCTTTTTCCCAGGGCTGAAATGGTTGCCACAAGAGGACATAGGTTTAAGGTGCTAGGGAGAAGGTATGGAGGAGGTGTTAGGGGTTAAGTTATTTTACTCAGAGAGTGGTGAGTACGTGGAATGGGCTGCTGGCAACGGTGGTGGAGGCGGATATGATATAGACTTTTAAGAGACTTTTAGATAGGTACATGGAGCTTAGTAAAATAGAGGGCTAGAGGTAAGCCTAGTAATTTCTAAGGAGGGACATGTTCGACACAACTTTGTGGGCCGAAAGGCCTACATTGTGCTGTAGGTTTTCTAAGTTTCTATGCTACTTTTGGATGGTAAAGCACCAGCTGGCAGCTGCACCTCATCTTATCTCTCCATATGTTGCTCATTGTGATTACTCTGAATGCTGTGAACTGCTGATCCTTCACTGTCTCCAAACATTCATTGTGGACCGGTCTCCTTTTGCTTTCTCAAACCATTCCCACATTCAGGTCTAACACCATTTTGTTTTGCATTCTGTATTCTGTGTTATAATTAATGCACTTACCAGGGAGGAATCAATAGACAATAGATGCAGAAGTAGACCATTCAGCCCTTCGAGCCTGCACCGCCATTCTGAGATCATGGCTGATCATCTACTATCAATACCCGGTTCCTGCCTTGTCCCCATATCCCTTGATTCCCCTATCCATAAGATACCTATCTAGTTCCTTCTTGAAAGCATCCAGAGAATTGGCCTCCACTGCCTTCCGAGGCAGTGCATTCCAGACCCCCACAACTCTCTGGGAGAAGAAGTTTTTCCTTAACTCTGTCCTAAATGCCCTACCCCTTATTCTTAAACCATGCCCTCTGGTACTGGACTCTCCCAGCATATCTGGAACATATTTCCTGCCTCTATCTTGTCCAATCCCCTAATAATCTTATATGTTGCAATCAGATCCCCTCTCAATCTCCTTAATTCCAGCGTGTACAAGCACAGTCTCTCTAACCTCTCTGCGTAAGGCAGTCCGGACATCCCAGGAATTAACCTTGTGAATCTACGCTGCACTTCCTCTACAGCCAGGATGTCCCTCCTTAACCCTGGAGACCAAAACTGTACACAATACTCCAGGTGTGGTCTCACCAGGGCCCTGTACAAATGCAAAAGGATTTCATTGCTCTTGTACTCAATTTCCTTTGTAATAAAGGCCAACATTCCATTAGCCTTCTTCACTGCCTGCTGCACTTGCTCATTCACCTTCAGTGACTGATGAACAAGGACTCCTAGATCTCTTTGTATTTCTCCCTTACCTAACTCTACACTGTTCAGATAATAATCTGCCTTCCTGTTCTTACTCCCAAAGTGGCTAACCTCACACTTATTCACATTAAACATCATCTGCCAAGTATCTGCCCACTCACCCAGCCTATCCAAGTCACCCTGAATTCTCCTAACATCCTCATCACATGTCACACTGCCACCCAGCTTAGTATCATCAGCAAACTTGCTGATGTTATTCTCAATGCCTTCATCTAAATCGTTGATGTAAATCGTAAACAGTTGTGGTCCCAATACTGAGTCCTGTGGCACCCCACTAGTCACCACCTGCCATTCCGAGAAACACCCATTCACCGTTACCCTTTGCTTTCTATCTGCCAACCAGTTTTCTATCCATGTCAATGTCTTCCCCCCAATGCCATGAGCTTTGATTTTACCCACCAATCTCTTATGTGGGACCTTATCAAATGCCTTCTGAAAATCAAGGTACACTACATCCACTGGATCTCCTGTGAAATCAAATATGACTTCTGGCTAATTTAGCTCTTTCCTTACACTCCCCCTGCCCCATTCCTCAAACGGACGTAATACAAAAACAATTCATAACACTGAATGCAAATTGGCTATAGTAGCTATAATATAATTATTAAACAGTGGGATTATCATGATGAACGTTCAGGGGCTATTTTATTAGGCACACCTGTAGACCTGCTCATTAATGCAAATATCTATTCAGTCAATTATGTACAGCAACTCACTGTATAAAAGCATACAGAAATATTCTGGAGGTTCAGACTAAACATCAGTGTGAGGAAGAAATGTTATCTAAGTTACTTTGAATATGGAATGATTATTGCTACCAGACGGGGTGGTTTGAGTATCTCAGAAACCGTTGATATCCTGGGACTTTTATGCAAAACATTCTCCAGACATTACAGATAATACTGTGAACAACAAAATTCATCTAGTGAGCAGCAGTTCTGTGGGCGAAGCTTCCTTGTTAATAAGAGAGGTCAGAGGAGAATGGCCAGACTGGTTCAAGCTAATAGGAAGGTGACAGTAATTCAAAAAGCCATGCGTTATAACAGTGGCATGCAGAAGAGCATCTCTGAATGCTCAACATGTCAAAGCTGGAAGAGGATGGGTTACAGCTGCAGAAGGACATGAAGACACGGCATGTACCTAATAAAGTGGCCACTGAGAGTAGATTACACATAGGTAAAAAAGCCGATGACGCAGGAGACAAAAGCAAAAAGATAAAACAAATTGCATTACAAAAACAACTCATATAATAATTCTATCAATTTATGGAAGGATCTTAAGCCAGGAAAAGTTCCTTCTGTAATCCCATGCTTTATTCTGAATAATGCAAAGAGAATTTGTTAATAATAAGGAGGTGCATAGCAGGTATAGGCAAATAGGAATGAATGGGGTGCTTATGGAATATAAAAGAAATGTAAGAAAACACATACAAAAGAAATCAGGAGGGCTAACAGAAAGCAAGAGGTTGCTCTGGCAGACAAGGTGAAGGAGAGTCCGAAGGGATTCAGCGGATTACCTAAGAGTGATAGGATTGCAAGAGAAAAAATTGGTCCTCTGGAAGGTCAGAGTGGTGATCGATGTTTGGAGCCAAAAGAGATGCGGGCGATCTTAAATATTTTTTTTGGTTCTGTATTTATGCAGGGCACAACACTTTACAATACAGGTGGCTTGGATTTAATTCTAGTCGCTGGCTGTAAGGAGTTTGTACGTGACCTCGTGCATTTCCTCCGAATTCTCCAGTTTCCTCCCACAGTCAAAGATGTACCATTTAGTAGGTGATTGGTCACTGTAAATGATCTTGTCATTAGGTTAGCATTAAAAGATAGCGGATTGCTGTAAGGGCTGGAATTGCCTACTCCATACTGTATCTCAATAGATAATCACAGATTCCACAGCTCGCTGGAGGTTGTTGCGTTGGAACTTGTCTCTCTTTTTCATAGTAGTTGTGTCATGACTGCGTGTCCAGGCAGCACTCCCTGTCTGAATAGAGGCCGATCTTGTTGCTCAGATTCATTTCAATGCCCTCATCCAACCTGAAACAAAGCAAATTATCTGCTATCCAAAAAACAACCATTAATATTCTCATCTGTCGGTGTCTCCCTGTTTAAAATGTTTTTCCCCAGTGTGTGTTGCCATCTCTGTTTGCCACTATCGCCGCTGCTACACCGGGGAAGTTTCTTTCTGGCAACCGTACTTTCCCTCCCCCTGTGGGAGCCCCTTCCACAGTGCTTGATCTTTCCTCCGGTTTCAAAGTAGATTTGATCTTTCTGATGAAAGGATCTGCTATTCAGTGGCTCATAGCTTGGGATAGTATAGCCTTTAAGGTGTGGGTTTGAGTCAGAAATCTATTCATCCTCTAATTTAGCCCTGATGCCTGGTGTAAGAGTTTATGTGATACACCCAGCAAATACCTTTGCTGGCAGCCTAGATTTTCCTGGGAGGTTTTTATTGTTTGCATTGATATTGGCTTGTTTTTATCGTTACGGCTCCGGTGTTGTTACTGTTGTTGTGCTGAACTTTGTGGGATGCTATGTTGGTGCTGCAATGCGTGGCAATACTTGCTGGCTGCCCCAGCACATCCTTGGGGTGTCAACACGAATGATGCATTTCAATGTATTTTTGGATGTACATGTAATAAGTAACTGAACTTTAAATCTGAAATGCTGCTTGACAAGCTGTGATCTTCGATCAGTAAAAAAAAACTATTTTGGATTCAACATCTCTTTTGTTTTTCACTGCCCAGTACTGAATTCTTCTACATTAGATATTTTGCCTTTTTTGTCAGGATCAGAACTGGTCATGTATACTTGCCATTATTTTGTTTCAAAGCAAAAAAAAAATAAGCTGCTCGAGGAACTCAGCAGAACAGGCAGCTCTGTGGAGGGAAAGGGACTACACACACAAAATGCAGGAGGAACTCAGCAGGACAGGCAGTATCTATGGAGAGAAGAACAGGCGACATTTCGGGTCGAAACCCTTCTGGAGGGAAAAGGCTGAGGAGCAGATTTAAAAGGTTGGGGCGGGATAGGGAGAGAAACACAAGGTGATAGGGGAAACCTGGAGGGGGAGGAATGAAGTAAAAAGCTGGGAAGTTGATTGGTGAAAGCAACAGAAGGCCATGGCAGAAAGAAAAAAGAGGGGAGGAGCACCAGAGGGAGGCAATGGGTGGGCAAAGAGATAAGGTGAGGGAAGGAAAAGGTGAATGGAAATAGTGCAGGTGGGGTGTCATGACATAAACACGGGACAGTCCATGTTTCAGATCGAGACCCTTCAGCTGAACTGAAGAAGGGGAGGTAGCCATTATAAAGAGTGCTGGGAAGTGGTGGAGCAAAAGCAGTAAGTGATAGGTGGATCTAGGTGAGGAGGGCTGAATAGAGGCAGGTTTAGATGTGCTATGATCACGCAGGAGCTACGGGAGGCTGAAGCTACACACTCAATGTTTTAAACACAGCTTCTTCCCTCCCATCATCAAATTTCTGAATGGACAATGAACCAAGGCGTGAACACTACCTCATTTTTCTTTACGTATTGCACAGTATTCCTGCGCCATAACAAATTTCAAAGATTCAAAGCGCATTTATCAAAAAATGTATAAATTATGCACCTTGAAATTAGTCTGCTTACAGACAGCCACAACGCAAGAAACCCAAATAACCAAATTTTTAAAAAATACAAAACTCCCTGGCAAAGAGAAAGAGAGAGAGAAAAAACACAAATCAAGCAAACAATAGAGGGAAGCTGACAGCATTCTGAACCAGATTGAGTCTACAGATTCACTCTCAGAGCAGCCGGAGTAGGTCCAAGCCTTGTTCGCAATTCATCACCCCAGCGGGGCAAAAACAAAACACATGGAACGAAAAGGGGGGGGGAAGATGAGTAGATGAGATCAGCAGGGAAGTGATAGGAACCTGGTTGATAGGGGGCTGAGGGTGGGGTTAGAAGGAAGAAAAGACGTTTCTCATTTGAGAAACCTTGTAGCAACTACAGAAAGAGTGTCTGAGTGCACCTGTATCAGAGGCTAGAAAGATGCAATGAGAGCATCCCTGAAGCAGCAGCTTTCCATCCTGCTTAAAGAGAACAAAACTCTAGAGGGTTCTGAATGCAGATTGTCGACTGTGAGGAACAGAAGAAATATGTGGCAGCAAGGAATTAGCAAGTCTTGGCAATGTGACTTTGACATGTAATGTTAAAATAATTACAGAGGAATTTAGAAGTATTCACCTCAAGGTGCTGTTGGATTGCTCTTTACATTGGTTTGGCATTCTTACAAAGAAAAAAGCAGAGGATGAGAAGTTCAAAACAGTTTCTTCCCTCACTTGAAATGAGTTTTCACATTCATTATTGAATATTCATCCCTCCCAATTGATATCCCTGGTACTTATCCTGGCAAGCTGAACAAGTTCCATACCTGCCCCTACACCTCCTCTCTCAATGCCATTCAGGGCCCCATGCAGTCCTTACAGTTGAGGTGACACTCCACCTCAGAGTCTGCTGGGGTCAGGTAATGTATCCATTCTCCTGGTGTGCCCTCCTGTATATCGGTAAGGCCTGACGCAGATTGGGAAACTGCTTCACCGAGCACCTACGCTCTGCCAGAGAAAGCGAGATCTCCCAGTGGCCACCCGTTTCAATTCTATTTCCCATGCCCATTGCAACATGTTAGTCCATGGCTCCTCTACTGCCACGTTAAGGCCACACTCATGTCGGAAAAGTCACTCCTTATATTCTGTCTGGGTAGCCTCCAACCTGATGACATGAACATAGATTTCTCAAACATCTGTTAATTGCCTATCCCCCTTCACCATTCCTATTCCCATTTTCCTCTCTCCTTATCTCCTTACCTGTGCACCAACTCCCTCTGATGCTCATCCCTCTCCCTTTCTTCCATGGTACTCTACCCTCTCCTCTCAGATTCCCCTTCTCCTTTCTCGTTCCCCTGTCTGCTTCCCTGCTCTTTACTTCACCCGGCCCCCTCTCCTGGCTTCACCTATCACCAACCACCTTCTACTTATTCCTCCCCTCCCCGCACCTTCTTGGACTAACTTCTTATCTTTGCTTCCAGTCTTGATGAAGGGTTTCAGCCAGAAATATCAACTGCTTACTCTTTTCCATAGATGTTGCCTGACCTGCTGATATCCTCCAGCATTTTGCATTTGTTGTCTTAACTATTAAATATTCTGGTGACAGTTTCCCTATGTGAAAGAGGAAGGACTACAGATTTGCTTGCACATGCCAGAAGTGCAATCTGACAGACAATAGGAAATAAACAGGAAGACTGCAGAAGGAGATTAGGAGAATGAGCAAGAAAGTGGCAAATGAAATACAATGTTGGAAAATACACGGTCATGCACTTTGGTAGCAAAACTAAATGTGCAGGCTGCTGTATTTGCTCGAATGATTAGACTTTCCTTAACAGATGCCTCTGAAATTTATCCCTTCTTCCTAGAATGTAGCTGACCCTTTAATTTTGTGAACAAAGTCCCTGCTGACATCTCATCCATTTATGATGCCTTTTCTTTCATCCCCTCTCCTCCTTCAGGACAGAACAAGTTTGGAACCTCTCCAAGGGCTTGAGAAGAAGGAATCTGATAGGAAAGGACAGGAGACCATGGGAAAAAGGAAAAGGGAAGAGCACCAGAAAGAGGCAAGAAGACAAGGTGTGAGAGTAATCAATGATGAGATTGGGATTAGTCAAGAAAGAATGGAAAATTCAGAGGGAGTGAGGTTAGAATTGGAGAGAGGATTGTTAAAGTCAAGACTGTTGGTGTCTTGTCAGCAGTTAACTATAAAAAGATCCAGAGCAGACAGAAGACCAGAGCGGGATGTCCAAGAAGAAGAGGAGGGACAATGACAGGAGAAGGGGTCACAGGAGTCCTTGACAAAGAAGAGGGCATGGAGAAGGAAGTGACAGAAGATGTGCCCGGCATCCTGGCGGGCATGGAACTCACTGAGGTGCAGACATAGTGGTACAAAGGTGAGCCCCTAATTCAGAACTAACATTCTTCCATGGAGAAGGAAAGGTCCGATGGAATTGTGAAGACCTGTCATTGATGAGAGCTGGGATCAGAGGAGGGAAGAGGTTTGATAGAGTCTGAGGAGAGAGTAGGGGAGGTGTGATCATGTAAGGTGGGGAGGGAGGAAGGGGTAGGCTCCAAGGACCAAGAGCCGACTGGGGAGCCTGAGAGACACAGGATTAGAGAGAGATGGTGTGGGGGATGGAGAGACTAGGGTTTCAGCAGCAGGGCATAAAGTCTCAGCTTGGAGGTGGCCACATATTTCAATTTACCATCAATGATTCCTCCTTCAGCTCCTGCCACTTCCTTCAAATCCAAGCTGTAGCCTTGGGCACGCACATGGGTTCCAGTGATGCCAGCTTTTCATTGGCTACATGGAACAGTCCATGTTCCAAGCCTACAGTAACATTGCTCCCCAACTCTTCCTCTGATACATTGATGACTGCATTGGTGCTGCTTCCTGCAGCCTTGAGCGTTTTACCAATTTCATCAACTTTGCCTCCAACTCCCACTCCGCCCAGGGATAAGGGTTCCTCTTGTCCTCACCTAACACTCCACTAGGCTCCATATCTAGCACATAATTTTCTGTAACCACTGCATCACCAACGGGATCCCACTACCAAGCACGTCTTCCCTTACCCTCCACTTTCCTTGTGTACTATTTGTGACTTCCTTGTCCACTTATCCCTCCGCACTGATTGCCCTCCTGACTTATCCTTGCAAGTGAAACAATTGCCACACTTGACCCCACACCTCCTCCCTCACTACCATTCAGAGCCTCAAACAGTGCTTACAGCTGAGGCGACACTTCACCCGTGAGTCTGTTGGGATCATCTACTGTATCAGGTGCTCCCGGTGTGACCTCCTGTATATCGGTGACACCTGATGTATATTGGGAGACCACTTCATTGAGCACCTTCAATCTGTCTGCCAAAAAAAAGCTGGATTTACTGGTGACTACCCATTTCAATTCTACTTCCCATTTCAATTCTGATGTGTCAGTCCATGGCCTCCTCTGTTGTCAGGAAAAGACCAGACTCAGGTTTGAGGAGCAACAACTTATATTCTGCTTGGGCAGCCACCAAGCTGATGGCATGAGCATTGATTTCTTGAAGTTCCAGTAATCCCCTCCCCTCCTTTCCTTTACCATTCCCATTCTTGTTTCTGCCTCAAACCTTCTCTTCTAATCTGCCCATCATCTCCCTCTGGTGCCCCTCCCCCTTCCCTTTCTTCCATGGTCTTCTGTCCTCAGCTGTTGAATTCCCCCCCTCCAGCCCTTTATCCCTGTCACAAATCAACTACCCAGCTCTTTACTTCACCTGCTCCCTTCTCAGTGTTTCACTCTGTACTGCTTCCTGCTCTTCTTCCACCTTCTTATCTGACTTTTCTCCTTCCTTTCCAATCCTGATGAAGGGTCTCAGCCTGAATCATTGACTGTTTACACTTTTTCATAGAGGCTGCCTGGCCTGCTGAGCTCCTCCAGCATTTTGTGGCTTTAGATTTTGTCTGGATTTTCACAGAATTTCTACAGTCTTGTCTCAGGATCCAAGCAACAGCCCCTCAAACTTCCTAGTCTATTGTTTAAAGAGAAAATGTGAGTCATGGATTGTAAGAGAAGGGTTTGATATGATTGTGAAGCAATTGTAGAGAATGGTAAATACCAAACACATTTACTGTATGTGATGAATGCTGTATATTTTTGGGAAATGTAGTGCTGACAATACAGGGAACACAGAGAGGACAGTAACAATGGAGTATAGGCAGGGACTGAAGGTTGTTTAGCAGATTGGTGATCTGTGACCGGTGGTGCGTCACTGGGATTGGTGTCAGGTCCGGCATTCTTTGTGATCTGTATTAACAACAATTGTTACAGTGATTAATGTTACAGATTAGTCCAGTGTATTTATGTTCCTACTTTCAAGTTCCTGTATCTTAAAGTCTCGGAGGTTCTAGCCTGTGACTAACATATTGATGCAATCACAAAGAACACATGACAGTGTCTATAGGTCGTTATTAGATATTATCATAGATTAATAAAATTTTGTGGATCACTGCCTTGAATTTAAACAAGAACCACTCTTCAAAAAAATTTTTGACCTCTATTTAACTTTCACTGACATATTAATCCATGGAAAACAATCACTGGATATGGCACATTCTGATTCTATCCCACAGTAATCAAATAGATGAAGAAAGTAGGTGATTGCTCATGTTAATTGGCTCTGATTGAAACATTCATGAAAACGTCAAGAAGTGCATTATGCCTATTTCCTGCCACTTCATACAGAGTTCAGGATATGTCAGGATTGGTACACAATTTTCCAGATGTTTGTATATTCACTGAGCTGTAACATTTGACGTATATTTAGGTTATCTGATGTATTTTGCCCAGAACCAGATGAAGCACCCATTGGAGTTTGAATATTCAAACCAGTGGTTCTAACAGTTGGGATATGATCAATATGCAAAGTTTTCAGCATTTCCTTTACACGTTAAAGATAAATGGGTAATTATAGCAATTAAACCTGTAAATACACTTTTATTGTTCTACTTATGTTTAAACTTATACAAAGTTGTTGTACTGTTGAGCAGAATGAGAGGGGAAATATGTTCTCCAGAAGACATCCTAATACATAGAACAAAGAACAGAGAACAGTACAGCACAGGAACAGGCCCTTCCACTCATAATGTCATGCTGAACCAAATTAATCAGTAATTAAATGGCCAACTAAACTGATCCCTTGTGCCTACACAATGTACATATCCCTCCATTTTCCTCACAGACATGTGCCTATCAAAATGTTTCTTGAAAGTCCCTAATGTATCCGTCTCTACCACCACCCAAGGCAGCACATTCCATTCTCTGTGAGAAGCAAACCTGTCTCTCAACTTTCCTTTAAAATTACTCTTTTTAAATTAGACGGTAACTGTCTGACTGTCAGGACGGGGAACAGAGCTGGGCAGAGTACCCCTGTGGCCTTCTTCCTCAACAACACATATACTGCTTGGGATGCTGATGGATAGGAATGTCACAGCAGTTGCATCTCTGGCTCTGTGGCTCAAAAAAGAATGGGGGAGGAGAGACGAGCTGTGGTGGAAGGGGATTCGCTGGATCGTAGTCTAAGGCAGAGCTTGATAGGCTCTTGATTGGACATGCCATCAAAGGTTATGGGAGAAGACCAGGGAGTTAGGCTGAGAAGGAAAGTAAGGATCAGCCATGATTGAATGGCGGAGCAGACACGATGAGCCAAATGCTCTAATTCTGCTCCTATGTATTATTGTCTTATTAACATAAGGTAATGATAGTAGTTGACTTTAACTTTCCACATAATCACTGGCAATCCCATGCTGTAAATGGGCTGGATAGAAAAGAGTTTGCAAATTTGTGTTCAGAAAAGTTTCCTTAGTCAGTACATTGAATTCCCAACAAGGGTGATGCTAGATCTCCTATTAGGGACTGGGACAGGGCAAGTAATGCACCTCCGTGCACTAACACAGCAGACCAGCACTAGCCCAGTCCCTGGCATCCTGTTTAAGCCCGTGGCACACAAACTTTTCTGTCACCAGCTTTTGCAATGCCCTCTGGCCTGGGTGAGAAAGCCAGTCAAAAATGCACTGCTGCCAGCTCAGTGGTACAGCCGGACTGGGTTGACACATCACACAAAAGTCAATTGCCACTGTCATCAAAAGCAACATCCACCAATTTCAACCCTGTGTCTGCTGAATGCAGCACCTGCATTCTTGGATCCAAAACTGGTCTGCAGGCAAGGAGATAAGGTGAGGAAGGGAAAAGCGGATGGGAAATGGTGAAGGAGAGGGACACCTCCCTCCCCTTTCTTGATCTCACTGTCTCCATCTCTGGAGACATCTTATCCACTGATATCTATTATAAACCCACTGATCCTCACAGCTACCTGGACTATACTCCTTCCCACCCTGTTACTTGTAAAAATGCCACCCCTTCTCTCAATTCCTCAGTCTCCGCCGCATCAACTCTCAGGAGGAGGCTTTTCATTCTAGAACGAAGGAGATGTCTCCTTTTTCAAAGAAAGGGAATTCCCCTCCTCCACCATCAACTGTATCTCTCCCATTTCACACATGTCAGCTCTTACTCCATTCTCCTACCACCCAACCAGGGATAGGGTTTTTCTTGTCCTCACCTATCACCCCACCAGCCTCTGCATCCAGCACATAATTCTCCACAACTTCCTCCATCTCCAAAGGGATCGCACCTCCAAGCAAATCTTTCCCTCCTTGCAGGGATTGCTCCCTCTGCAACTTCCCTGTCCATTCATCCCTCCCCATTGAGTTCCCTCCTGGCACTTACCCTTGTAAGTGGAACAAGTGCTACATCTACCCCTACATATCCTCCCTCACTACCTTTCAGGGCCCCAAACAGTCCTGCAACTTGAGGCAACACTTCACCTGTGAGTCTGTTAGGGTCATACACTGTGTCCGGTTCCAGGTGTAGCCTCCTGTATATCAATGAGACCCGATGCAGATTGGGAGACCACTTTGCTGAGCATCTACGCTCCATCAGCCAGAAAAAGTGGCCTCTCCCAATGGCAACCATTTTAATTCCACTTCCTATTCTGATATGTCTATCATGGCCTCCTCCACTTCCGTGAAGAGGCCACACTTAAGCTGGAAGAACAACACTTTATATTCTGTCTGAGTGTGGTCAGTGCGTGCAATGCACTACCAGCAACGGTGGTGGGGGCAGATTCAATAGCAACTTTTAAGCAACTTCAATCTGGAAAAATATCGGGCTATGCAGTAGGAAAATTCTAGGCAGTTTCTAGAGTAGGTTACATGGTCGGCACAACATTGTGGGCTGAAGGGCCTGTAATGTGCTGTAGATTTCTATGTTCTAATTTAGAATCATCAACAAACTTAGGCTACGTCCACACTGGACCGAATAATTTTGAAAATGCTGGTTTCGCTTAAAAACGAGAGGCGTCCACACTATGCATTTTTAAAAACATCTCTGTCCACATTGAAACGGAGATTTCGGTGAATCTCCTCCTACTGTGCATGTGTAGGACACATCTACCGAAAACAAGCGACGTTTGGTGTTGATTTCACTGTGAAAGTGCGTGTTTGTGTAGCTACAGACTAGAAAAACTTAAAACGATTGACAGCTATTGGCTCTCGTGCAAGAGAACTTATAATTAAAAAGAAATACTGGAGCGTACGGAGGCAACCGACAGGGAGTTCACGGACAGATTGACCAGGCTGACAACGAACTTTGAAAAACTGACTAACACTGTTACATTAATAAAGCACCTTGTTAAATTTATAAAACCTGTCTGTATCAGTGTTATCTTGTATTTCCATACAATGTTACATTAGGCTGTTACGTATCTATTGTCAGAGAAGTACTTGCATAAATAGGTAAACCACCTTCATACAAGCAAGGACAGAAAACAGGGCAAAGTGAGTACAGTATACTTATTTATTCAGTAAGTTATGGGTCAAAGTATTTGGTGAGTACATTTCTAACTCTTCTGGCTTCAGTCTCATTGCTTTCTGTTCTGAAATTGTTAGATTGTGTTCAAGAAAACAATGAAATAGCACGCTGCCGTCTGATAGTGTTTTCAGATTTCTCCAGTTACCCCATCTGCACTGATCCAGCCAATCTGGTGTTTTCAAAATTACACACTTTGGAGAGCGTTTCTGAAAAGCTCTGGTTTCGGGGGATGAAAACGCCGTTTTAGTGTGGATGGAGGGTAAAAACGAAGAGAAAAAGCTTCAGTTACGGAATTATCCGGTGTAATGTGGACATAGCCTTAGATATGCTGCTGCACTCAGTCCCCTCTTGAAAATCGTTAATTTATATTGTGAATTTTTATGGGCTTAGCACTGATCCTTGTGGTATGTTTCTTTCCACTGATTGCCAACCAGAGTAAGATGCATTTATCCCAACTCTCTACCTTGGTTAAACAGTCCATTATCCATGCTAATATATCAATCCCAACTCTATGCAATCCTCTTTAATGAAGGAGGCATTTGAGGCATTTGTGACAGGCTTTTGTTGAACACCTGGAACAGACCACCAGGAGTTATGCTGATAAAAATGTTGTTAAGGGTGTATAAGAGGCTGGTAGATGGACTCATGAATATGGGGAGTTATTGATCATAAACAGGCAGAAGAGGATTAGTTAAATTTGACATTGGTTCCTGTGCTGTACTATTCTATAAAGTCTTCGATGGAGCAACTATAAAAGAACTGTGGTCAGAGCGAGACAAAGCATAAACAAAAGGAGACCCAAAAACATGCAGGTTTTGGAAGATTTGGCTCCAAAAAATTAAAAGAGCTGTAGCGAGGCAAAGTATTTTTCTAATGTTATGTATCATTAAGATCAGAAATGTACTACCTGCTCGAATAGTGGAACCAGATCATATCATCATCCACAAAAAAGAATTTGATGCCTAGTTGTAAAGGAAAAGAAGAACTAGGCTGTAGGACCCAAGTGGAAGAAGAGGTTATATTTCAATAGTGCTTTGAAAGAGGCAGAGGTTTACAGTGAACTAAGTAAAATTCCTGTATGAGGCATGACGGTATGAACTAAAGATTGAGTCAAAATAAAAGCTCAGAGTTTGCGCCATTGTTGTTTTCACTTCCTGTAGCTTGGACAGCAAGTGGTCCAGCCCTGCTGAAGTTGCTGCTTTTTGTACACTCTGTCCACTGTGGTTCCTAGATACCGACATAGCTCAAAAGTCAATGTGGGATCCATAGTGGGATGAGAGGTGATTGACTGAATGGACACTGAGTACTCCATTCCCTGTTTGTTCTATGCACTGTGTTCTCCTAACTAAAGGACTTGAATTTCTCTATGTTGCTCTGAATGTTGCTTCTCCATTTTGAGTGGTCAAGGGTCTTTGATAGGTCAGGGAGTTGCACTGAGCCAGGATAAAAAAGGATTAGCCATGATTGAATGGTGGAACAGACTCGGTGGGTTAAATGGCTTAATTCTGCTCCTATGTCTTATGCTTATGGTCTTATAATGAGGATGTGGGGAGAACACATCATAATAACAAATGATATTAAAGCAAAAGGCTATCTGCCCTTCAAGCCTGTTGCACTATTCATCAGGAGCCTGGATGATCTACAGTCTCTCAGTGCCATTTCCTTTCATTCTCCACATACACTTTGAATTCCATAATCTATCGATCTTGGTTTTTAATGCACACAATAACTGAGTCTCCACACAGCACTCCAACATGGAGAATTTCAAAGGCTCATTCCCCTCTGAGTGAAGAAATGTCTCCTCACATCAGTAACTCTGTTTCCACTGGTGGGAGAGTAATGGACAAGAGGACCCACCTACAAAATAAAGAGCTGGTGATTTCAAAATTAGGTGGATGGAAGTTTCTTCTCTCTGAGAGTGATGAACCTCTGGAATTCTTCACCGCTGAATTGGTGGAGGTCATCTCATAAGATATATTTTGTGCAGATAAATAGATAGTGTAAACATTGAGGAACTAAGCATCTTGGGGAACTCACACAAGAGTTGAGGGCAGCATTGATCAGCCACAATCATATTGAATGGTGGAGCGAGTTTGAGGGACCAAGTGGCCTATTCCAACTGTTTATGTCGCATGTTATTGTATGTTTATTCACTTGGGTGGATCCTTCTGCCATCTGCATTCAAGCCTCCATTCATCTTGTACTAAATAACCCTAATTCTCTATTTTAAGTGTCAGCAACCAACTATTAAGAACTTTTGAAGAATCTTCCAAATATTTCTAATAACCTTACTTCCACCTCTAGATCATTTTCAAGTACTCCCACCATCCAGGCCATACTGTCTTCTCAATGTTGCCATCAGAAAGGAGGTTCAAAAGCCCAAGTTCAGGAACAGTCATTACATTTCAACCAGCAGGCTTCTGAACCACCTTCGCACTGAACTGATTCCACGACCAATGAACTCTTTTTTAAGGCTTCCAGAACTCATGTTCTCAGTATTGTTTCTTTGTGTATCTATCTGTCACTCTATCTTTCTGTCTATCTATGTATTTATGTGTCTATTTTATGTATTTTATTGTTATTTGCATATTTTGTATTTTCAGTGTTTTTTCTTTTGCACGATGTTTTTGTCCTTCTCTGCTTTAGAATTTTGTTGATTCTATTGTTCCACTCTGAATGCCCACAAGAAAATAAATCTCAGGGTTGTATATGGTGACATAAATGTATTTTGTTAATCAAGTTACTTTGAACTTTGAAGTTCACAAGAGGGTTTACTCTGGGTGGTGCAATCCATTCTGAGTTTTGTAAAGCTCTGTAGATGCATCGTTCACCACACAGATATCAAACACTCATGAAAACTGTTTGCCACTACCGGCTTGGGGGAAGTTGGGAATTTGTAACAAATAATGGCTCTTCCACTGATGTCCACAGTCTGTTCCTTAATGAAGAAAGAAGTATACAGTTGTGATGCAGATTTAGCTGATTAATAAAACAGGCTAAAACATATTCTTCTGATCCTGAGATGAATTCTCCCCTTCATGTCAGATAACCTCCCCGACCTTCCCTGAAATCTTTTAACCACCACTGAGTTACTACATATTTTGTTCCTCCATTCTCACTCTTGATCGTCATAAATTGTCTTCTCTCTTTTCTGCACAGAACAAAGATCAGAATTCACACGGTAACCTCACATACTCCCATCTGCAGCTTCCTTTGCCTGACAGCCCGAAAGCAACACAGGGACACGAGACACGCATTACTTACTCTGCTCCACGCAAAGTACGGTGAGAGTGGAGTGCCTGACGTAGCTGTGGGTAACAGAGCTTTATCTGCTCACTGCACCTGCAGGAAAAGATGAATAGTCAGGGGATGAATATTGGAAGGGGATAAATGTGACAATGAGGCCTTCTCAAAGGAGGTGGTGAATAAAGCCAACACCCAGCTGGTCAGGCAGCACCTGTGGAGGGAGAAGTGGAAGTACCTGATCTTGAGAATGGTCACATATTTGCAGCACTTTGGTTTTATAAGCTATGAAAACCTGAGGATCTTGTGAAATGGATCCTGTGACAGGGACACTGTCCTTGTTGGGACATCATGTAGCACGTGGAATGACTAGAATGATCAGTGATCACTTTAAACCAGAACAACCCACAATACAACAGTCAGGAAATGTAGCACTGGTGTAAGTCCATAGATGCTGCCTGGCCTGCTGAGTTCCTTCTGCATTTCCTGTGTGTTGCTGTGGTCTGCTGGTTCCTGACGCAAGAGACAGATGAAAAGTGTAATATTTTCCTATGTGTTAGCTTATTTTGAAGTGTTTATCATGTACATTAGTTTTGCTGTCATTCTCATAATAATAGCATTTTAAAAGTTGCTCATTTTTTATTGGAAACTGCTGCATGTGACTATAAACTAACCTGAATACTATGTGCATTAGCTCTGTATTATAAACACAAGAGATGCTGGAAATGCAATGTAGCACATACAACATTCTGGAGCACCTCAGCAGGTCTAGTAGGATCCATGGAGAAGAGGAAATGTTTTGTCAGACCCCTCATTAGGTCCTCACGAAGGGCATCAGACCGAAAAATTTGTCTGTTTACCGTACTTCTGTCCATTTGTGCTGCCTGGCCTGCTGAGTTGTTCCAGCACTTTGACTGCATTTAGCTCTATTAATATGCTGTCAGCTCAACTAAAAGCATGCTGTGATGGTCAGTAAGTGGCACCTTAAAACTGTGCCCTCTCGTGTTAGCCATTTTAGCCCTAGGAAAAAGCCTCTGATTATCCACACAATAAGTGCCTCTCATCATCTTTCTTACTTTCTTTTAAAATCTTTTTATTAATTTTCAAAGAATCATAGTAAAAAAGCATTGAATACAGAGAGCTTGAGAGTACATAATTGATAGATTAAAATACAAATACAAACAATTAATAGTTCATATATTGTAGCCTCTCAAACTCATCGTAAGTTACAAAAAATGGGGAAAAAAACCAAAATACTAAAAAAAAACTTAACCATCATGGGCTAATATAATATATCAAATATACACAGTAGTGTCAATAACTCCACACCTCTATCCAAATAAGATATCAAGAATCAGGTTTGGGAAAGGTCAGCCTAACTCATATGAAAATGTTGAATAAATGGTCTCCAGGTTTCTTCGAATTTAACTGAAGGATCAAAAATTATACTTCTAATTTTTTCTAAGCTCAAGCAAGAAATAGTTTGAGAAAACCACTGAAATGTGGTTGGAGGAGTAATTTCTTTCCATTTCAATAAGATGGATCTTCTAGCCATTAATGTAGTAAATGCAATCATCCACCTGGCTACAGGGGACAATTGACCATTGTGCACCATGGGCAAGCCGAAAATAGCAGTAATAAGTAGTAATAATATTGTAACTTTATATTTAAAACTGTTGTGATAATGCCAAAAATATCTTTCCAAAAATTTTGCAGGCAGGAGCAAGACCAGAACATGTGAGTCAGTGACGCAATTTCAGGGTGACATCTGTCACAGATAGTGTTAACATGAGAGTAAAATCAAGCAAGTTTGTCTTTAGACATATGAGCCCTATGTACAACCTTGAATTGCATTAGGGCATATCTGGCACAAATAGAGGAGGAATTAACTAACTGTAAAATTTTCTCCCACTGCTCTGCAGATAAGAGACAGTGAAGTTCTTTGTCCTATTCTTTCATAATTTTGTCTGATACCTCTGGTTGTGTTTTCATAATCATATTATATATGACAGCTACTAAACTCTTCTGACAAGGATTCAGAGCTAAAGTTTTCTCAGTAATGTCCATTGGACATAAATTTGGAAAGGATGATAACACATTATTTTAAAAATTTCTAATTTGTAAGTATCTAAAAAAAATGGGTTTTAGGCAGATTCTATTTATTGGACAACTGTTCAAAGGACATAAAACTATTATCTAAAAATAGATCATGAAAACATGTTATACCTTTTGTTTTTCACACAAAGGCTTGGTCTATAAGACAGGGCTGGAAAAAAAAGTTAGATATAACAGGGCTGGATAAGATAAACTTATTTGAACCAAATTCGTAATGTATGTTTAACTATAGGATTAGTTATTTGTTTATTCAATTTAGATAAGACAAAGGGAAGCAAAGATCCTAAAATAGAAAACAACAAGAAGTCTTGTACAGATTTGCACTCCAGGTTTATCCATTGTGGGCTTAATAATGTAGTCGATTTTTGTGTCCAAAATATTAAATTTCGAATATTAGCTGCCCAATGGTAAAATCTTAGGTTAGGCAAAGCCAAACCACCTTCCTTCTTAGGCTTCTGTAAATATTTTTTACTTAATCTGGGATTTTTATTCTGCCATATATACGAAGAAATTTTGGAATCAATAATTTCAAAAAAGGATTTAGGAATAAAAATTGGTAATGCTTGGAATAGGTATAAAAATTTAGGTAAAACCATCAACTTAATAGTGTTAATTCGACCAACCAATGACAAAGATAATGGGGACCATCTATTAATAAGTTGCTTAATTTGGTCAATTAAAGATAAGAAGTTAACTTTTAAAAAGTCCTTGTGTTTCTTAGTAATTTAAATACCCAAATAAGTAAAGTTATCTGTGACAACTTTAAATGGTAAGTGTTTATAGATAGGGATTTGCATATTTAATAGGAATAATTCACTCTTATTAGGATTTAGTTTATAACCAGAAAAACTGCTGAAATGAGCAAGCAATGACAGAATAGCAGGAATGGATCTCTCCGGGTCGGAGATATATAGTAATAAGTCATCAGCATATAATGATAGCTTATACGTCCCCTCCCCATGGGTGATACCAAAAATATTGGGTGAATCACGAATAACAATGGCTAAGGGTTCCAGAGCAATATCAAAAAGTAGAGGACTTAAGGGACAGACTTGCCTCGTGCCACAGAACTGAAAAAAGGGAGATTTTTGATCATTAGTAAATACCGAAGCCAATGGCTTATAATATATTAATTTAATCTATGATATAAATTTTGAGCTGAAATTAAAATTATGTAGCATATTAAATAAGTATGGTCATTCTACCCTATCAAATGTTTTTTAAGCATCTAAGGAGATGACACATTCTGGAATTTTTGATGAAGGAGTATAAGTTATATTAATTAAGTTTCTAATATTAAAGGATGAGTAACGATTTTTAATAAATGCGGTCTGATCCTCAGAAATAATTTGAGGTAAAAAGTTTTCCAATCTAGCGGCCAGAATTTTGGTAAAAATCTTGGAATCCGTTTTTCAACAATGATATGGGCCGATAGGACGCACATTCATCAGGATCTTTGTATTTTTGAGAATTAGAGAAATAGAGGCGTCATAAAAGGATTGTGGTAAATTGCCTATAGTTAATGCATCCTTAAAAATTTTACATAACCAAGGAGAGAGTATGGAGGAAAAGGATTTAAATAATTCCGCAGTATAACCATCCGGACTGGGGGCTTTTCCTGAATTCAGTGAAGAAATGGCCTCTTTTATTTCAGTTTCCATAATGGGTGCATCTAATGGTGCACAATCTTCTACCGTTAATTTCAGAATATTCAATTTCCTTAAAAATTCATTCATTGTGGAGGAATCATCAGAAAATTCTGATTGGTATAGAAAATTATAAGAATCTTGAAAGGCTTTATTTATCTCTTCATAATCAGTCGTTAGAGTGCCATCTCATTTACGGATCCTAGTTAATTTGCCATTTAACTGAAGCAGCTTTCAGTTGGTTTGCCAATTGTTTACCAGATTTGTCCCATATACATAAAACTGGGTCCTAGACCTAATTAGCAGATTTTCAATCGAGGAGAATAATAACAAACTGTGCTCCATTTGAAGCTCAACTCTCTTCTTATAAAGTTCTTTACTAGGAATTAGAGAGTAGGTCTTATCAATTTCTTTAATTTTATCAACCAACGTGAGTATTTTAGTATTAATTCGTTTCCTTACTCCGGCAGAATATGAAATAATTTGCCCACAAATAAATGCTTTGAAAGTGTCCCATAGTGTTCCACTAGCGATCTCTTCTGTGACATTTGTTGAAAAAAACAAATCAATTTGTTGCTTAATAAAATTGATAAAGTCTGAATCCAGAAGTAGAGTTGAACCGCCATGATTTAACGCTTGAGGATGAATCCATTGTCTAAATAGAAAGCTTCAAGGGTGCATGATCAGAGATAGTAATAGTCATATTTACAATCAGTACCATCTGTAAGAAAATGATGATCTATAAAGAAATAATCAATCCTTGAATAATTATGATAAACATGAAAGAAAATGAGAGAAATATGAAAATTCTTTATCCTTGGGGTGTAAAAATAGCCAAATTTCAGAAATTCTGGAATCTACCATAAAAGAGTTAATAAGAGAGGCTGATTTATTTGGAAAAGTCTGAGTGGGCTTAGATCTGCCCATCGAGGAATTCAAACAACAATTAAAATCCCCACCCATTATCAACAAAGAGTCGTTCAAATGAGGGAAGGATGTAAATAAACACTTAAAAAATTCAGGACAGTCAATATTCGGAGTTTAAGCTTTAACTAAGACAGCTTTTTGATTAACAAGTAAACCAGTAAGGAGCAAAAATCTACCTTGTGGGTCCGAAATTGTTTCATAATGTGTAAAGGAAGTTAAGGAATCTATAAAAATAGAAATGCCTCTTACTTTAGCTCGGGAATTCGAATGATATTGTTGGCCCTCTAAAACCTAAAAAAACGTTGACTATCCTCCTTCCTCACATGAGTCTCCTGAACTAAAATAATATTAGCATTCATCCTGTGCAAACCTTTAAATATTTTTTTCCATTTAATCGGGTGGTTTAAACCATTTGTATTCCAAGAAAAAAAGTTGATAATCTTATTCATATTGCTAATATTTATCATAGTTAATACACAAGGTTGAGGGGAAAATGAACTCATGAGACCGGAGGAGGAAAGCAGTTTCAAAAAGGAAACAGAAGTTACGACTCCTCAGCCATTTTAATAGTTTCAGGTCCGCCCATGAAATAGATACGATGCAGAAAGCAAAAGCAAAAGAAAATCCCCCTCCCCCACCCCTGAACCCCAAGAAAAAACCAGAAAGAGGCAAGCAAGCAACCTAACACTAATATTACCCCCATCTCTCAAGATGGCAACTCAAAAAAAAGTATAAAAAAGGATACAAACCACCCATGTTCAGAGGAGGCAAAAAAGGGGATTAATATAATAAGGATTAAATTACGAAATTAGTATTGTTAAAAAAAGTAAGCTAAAAAAACCCTAGGCCGTTAAAGCTGAAAACCGGGTAACACTATACTAATGTTTCAAAAGAGGGTAATCAGTCTTGTTCAAATACACCAAAACGAATGTAACGTAACTAAGAACTGAGGACTTATGGGAAGAAGAATCGACATCTTGGAAAAGGAAAGTTTGAAAGAATACCTCAAAACTTAAACATAAAAGATATAAGGCAAAAGTGTGTATAAACTTAAGAGCATTTAATTAGTTACTTAAGACTAAAAAAAATTGTTAAAACAAACTTAAGGTAAACCGAAAAAAATCAACAGACCTTTGTTTATGTATACAAACTAATACACTATCGGCCATTGCATACAAATCATCAAATTATAAAAGGTCCAAATCTATAGGTTAATTATTATCTTAGAGAAAAAACAAAAACAGTAAAATGCCTTTGAAAGCAGATAATAAAAATGCAATGCATTATACAACTTGTAGTGGGAAGGTGCTGTTCCTCAAGGAATCTTTGGGCATCCACTGGAGACTTAAACAGCTGACGAGAGTCATCCCGAAGAGTGATTCTCGGTTGAGCTGGAAATAACAACGCTTGTTTGAAACCATTCCGATGGAATTTCACCATAACCGGTTTAAAGGCTATTCTTTCCCTCAGAACTTTGGGGCTACAGTCTTCCAAAATGCGAAACTTAAAATCTTGGAAAGGAATCATACCCTTCTGTCGAGCGGCACAAATCAGGCGATCTTTAACATGAGGGTAGTGAAGCCGAATAATCACTGGTCGTGGTTTCCCACCTGGAGCCGGTTGGAAGTGAGAGATACAATGTGCGCAGTCGATTAATGGAGGGGTGTCCCGAATGTCTGAACTGAAAACCTCCATTAGAAATTTGGAGAAAAAAGTAACAGGATCACCCTTCTCGAAGTTTTCCGGGAGGCCAATTATCCGCAAATTCTATCTTCGGGATCGAGTTTCAAGATCAGTAAGTTTGGATTTATAGTGTTCCATCAGTTGGGAAGTAAACAATAACTTTTATTGTAAAGTTTCAATTGTACAGTCTCTCTGGCAAGCTGAATATCCGATGTAAGTGATTGGAGTCTTCCGTCAACCGTTTCTAAAGTTTCATCAAGTGAAGAAAACTGTGGGGTGAGTTTACTCTCCAGTCTTTCAAGTCTCTCATCCATAAGTTTCGCAATTGTGTCCAAAGTTAACGGTTCTTCATTTGATTTCATTTCTCTGGTTTCTCGTTGTTTAGACATTTTAACAAATTGAAATTTAATTCAAAAAGCTGATATGTAATTCATACATGTCAACCCCTTTTAATTAGCTATAAATAGGTCAGTTAGGGGGTGATTGTAGGTAAGGAAAAGTAAAATGATTGGAGCAAAGCCTAATACCTCTTCACCCCATGAGCGCCATCTTGAGAGTCCCCTCATCATCTTTTACAGCTCTATCAGGTCACCTCTCATCCTCCGTCACTTCAAGGAGAATAGGCCGAGTTCACTCAATCTATTCTCATAAGGCAATCTAGGCAACATCCTTGTAAAT
The DNA here is from genome assembly GCF_048418815.1 of Hemitrygon akajei. Classification (NCBI taxonomy): domain Eukaryota; kingdom Metazoa; phylum Chordata; class Chondrichthyes; order Myliobatiformes; family Dasyatidae; genus Hemitrygon; species Hemitrygon akajei. The sequence continues at coordinate 181,062,593 of NC_133125.1, forward strand.
CTCCTCTGCACCCTTTCTATGGTTTCCACATCCTTCCTGTAGTGAGGCGACCAGAACTGAGCACAGTGCTCCAAGTGGGGTCTGACCAGGGTCCTATAAAGTTGCAGCAATACCTTTCAACTCTTAAACTCAGACACACGATTGATAAAGAGCAATGTACCGTATGCCTTCTTAACCACAGAGTCAACCTGCACAGCAGCTTTGGGTGTCCTATGGACTCGGATCTCAAAATCCCTCTGAACCTCTACAATGCCAAATGCCTTACCATTAATACTATATCCTGCAATCATTTGACCTACCAAAATGAACCACCTCACACTTATCTGGGTTGAACTCCATCTGCCACTTCTCAGCCCAGTTTTGCATCCTATCAATGTCCCGCTGTAATCTCTGACAGCCCTCCACACTATCCACAACACCTACAACCTTTGAATCTTCAGCAAATTTATGAACCCATTCCTCCACTTCCTCATCCAGGTCATTTATAAAAATCACAAAGAGTAATGGTCCCAGAACAGATCCCTGAGGCACCACACTGGTGATCAACCTCCATGCAGAATATAACCCATCTACCACCACCCTTTGCCTTCTGCGGGCAAGCCATTTCTGGATCCACAAAGCAAGGTCCCCTTGGATCCCATGCTGACCTACTTTCTCAATAAGCCTTGCATGGGGTACCTAACCAAATTCCTTGCTAAAATCCATATACACAACACCTACTACTCGTCCTTCATCAATGTGTTTAGTCACATCCTCAAAAAATTCAGTCAGGCTCGTAAGGCACCACCTGCCTTTGACAAAGCCATGCTGACTATCCCTAATGATATTATGCCTCTCCAAATGTTCATATATCTTGCCTCTCAGGATATTTTCCATCAACTTACCAATCACTGAAGTGAGACTCACTAGTCAATAATTTCCTGGGCTATCTCTACACCCTTTCTTGCATAAGGGAACAACATCTGCAACCCTCCAATCATCCAGAACCTCTCCCATCCCCATTGATGATGCCAGAGGCTCAGCAATCTCCTCCTTCACCTCGCACACTAGCCTGGGGTATATCTCTTCTGGTCCCAGTGACTTATCCAACTTGATGCTTTCCAAACCCTCCAGCACATCCTCTTTCTTAATGTCTATATGCTCAAACTATTCAGTACACTATAAGTCTTCCCTACAATTGCTAACTTCCTTTTCTGTGGTGAATACTAAATCGAAGTATTCATTAAGAACTTCCACTACCTCTTCTGGTTCCGTACACATTTTTCCACTGTCGCACTTGATTGGACCTATTCTCTCACGTCTTATCCTCTTGCTCTTCACATACTTGATGAATGCCTTAGGGTTTTCCTTATTTTTCCTGATTTTTATAAATGACCTGGATGAGGAAGTGGAGGATGGGTTAGTAAGTTTGTACCGAGAGGAATCCAGTGGCAAAAGGGGGAGAATAGTGGCAGAGAAAGTGTGGATTCAAAGTCAAAGTTCAAACTAATTACATTATTGAAGTTTGTATATGCAACCATTGACAACTCAGAGATTCATTTTCTTGTGGGCATACTCAGAAAATCCAAGAAACATAATAGCACCAATGAAAGACAGCGCCCAACAGGACAAACAATCAGTGTGCGAAGGACAACAAACTGCAAAAGCAAAAGAAAAAAAAGCAATAACAATAATAAATAAATAATATCAAGATGAGGAGTCCTTGAAATTGCGTCCAGGTTATGGACACTTTCCAGTGATGGGACAGGTGAACTTGAGTGAAGTTACACCCACTACTTCCAGAGTCTGATGGTTGTGAGGTAATAATTGTTCCTAAACCTGGTGATCTGTGTCCTACGGCTCCTGTACCTTCACCCTGAAGGCAGTAGTGAGAAGAGAGCTTGATCTGGGTTTTGCATAGATGCTGCCTGACCTGCTGAGTTCTTTCTGCATTTTGTGTGTGTTGCACAATTCAGGCCTTCCAACCCACAATGTTGTGCTGACCCCTGAAGTTAGTCTAGTATCAATCTGACCCTCCCTTCCTACATAAACATTTTCTGTCATCCATGTGCCTATCTAAGAGTTCCTTAAAGGAATCTGCCTCTACCACCATCCTTGGCACCTCCCCTCTATGTGTAAATAATTTACATCTAGCATACCCCCCCATAGTTTTCTCCAATCTGCTTAAAGTTAGATCCCCTTGCATTAGCCATTAGCCATTTCTGGCCCTGGGAAAAAAAATCTCTGGCTAACCTCTGTATCTATGCCTCTTATCATCTCATAAGCATCCATCAGGTCACCTCTCATCCTCCTTTGTTCCAAAGAGAAAAGCCCTTTCTCACTCAACCTATCTTCATATGACATCATCTCCAATTCTGGCAACATCCTGATAAATCTCCTCTCCACTCACTCTGAAGCTTCCATGTCCTTCTTAAAATGTGGCGACCAGAACTGAACATGATATTACAAATGTGGTCTGACCGGGGTTTTATAGAGCTAAAACCATTACTTAGTGGCTCCTGAACTCAGTCATCTTACTAATGAAGACCAACACACCACAGGACTTATTAACAAGGGGGATGTGTGCAGGACCTGACAGGTAAGCTGCAGCAACTTCACAAGACGTAATTCAGTACCAGTTATCTCAGAGGAGCCCTAGAACCTGTTACTGGAACTGTAGCACAAAACATAACAAATAAGAAATAGACCTGTAACCAGCCACCTTAGTTAATTTTTTTTTAGATTGTGAGGACACTCAGTCCTCATTTATTGTCATTTAGTAATGCATGCATTAAGAAATGATACGATGTCCCTCCAGTATGATATCACAAAAACACAAGACAGACCAAGCCTAATTGACAAAAACCACGTAATTATAACATATAGTTACAACAGTGCAAAGGAATACCGTAATTGATACGGACAGATCATGGGCACGGTAAAAAAAAAAGCCTCAAAGTCCTCAATAGCCCATCATCTCATGCAGACGATAGAAGGAAGAAAAACTCTTCCTGCCATGAACCTCCAGCATCGCAAAACTTCCCGATGCAGCCTCTGGAAGCACCTGACCACAGCCAACTCCGAGTCCGTCTGAAAATTTCGAACCTCCGACTAGCCCTCCGACACCGAGCACCGAGCACCATCTCTGCCGAGCACTTCGACCCCGGCACCGGCCGCCAAGCAACGGGCAAAGCCGAGGAATAGATCTAAAAGACGCCTTCTGGAGTTGCCTGCTAGAAGAGAGCAGTCGTGACATGTTTACGTTCGAATGGGAAAATCCTACGACGGGGCGGAAAAGACAACTCCGGTGGACGGTCCTGCCACAGGGGTTCACCGAATCACCTAACCTATTTGGGCAGGTCTTGGAGCAAGTACTAGCAGAATTCCAATGTGCTCCAGAGAGCCAACTGCTACAGTATGTGGATGATCTATTACTATCCGGGTCAACACAGGAAGGGGTGCAGGAAGACACCATCAGACTACTGAACTTCCTGGGGAAGCAGGGGCTGCGGGTCTCAAAGAAAAAGTTACAATTTGTAGAAAAGGAAGTAAGGTATCTGGGACACCGGGTCAGTAAAGGACAGCGATGCATTACCCCAGAAAGGATAGCTGGAATAACGGGAATGTCACTACCACGTACCAAGAAGGAGATACGCACCAGTTAATTTGCGATGCACTTGATATCGAATGGAAGTACCATACCCTGTGGCATCCCCAGAGTTCGGGAAGAGTAGAACGAATGAACAGCACCCTAAAGGCAAAACTGACCAAGTTGTTGTTAGAAACCAAACTACCATGGACTAAGTGTCTCCCTATTGCCCTTTTAAGAATACAAACAGCGCCCCGCAAGGACATAGGAATATCCCCATATGAGATGTTGTTCGGACTCCCGTATTGGAATAAGGTGGAAGGGTACCCCACGCTACAAGGGGGTGATATCTTTGTAAGGGACTATTTACTGGCACTGTCCCGTTCCTTTGCAGAACTGCGGAAAAAGGGTCTCTTGGCCCAGACTCCGCTGCTCGATTTTGCTTTACATCAGATCGTGCCTGGAGATTGGGTTCTGGTAAGGACCTGGAAGCCGGAGAAGTTACAGCCACAGTGGGAAGGCCCTTTCCAGGTCCTGCTAACAACAGAGGCGGCTGTACGGACAAAAGAAAAAGGGTGGACACACGCATCCAGGGTAAAAGGACCGGTGAAGCCCGAAAGCCGCACTGAGTGGACCTGTGTTCCCGGTGAAGAACTGATGGTGGTGAGGCTAAAAAGGCAGCAAAAATGAACTCTATGTGGACTGTAACATTATTGACTGTAATATATTTGATTCTATATGTCGGGGAAATTGAAGGGAAATGTGACAAGTGCAGAACCGTGGTACGAGTGAGGCAGAGGGTGTTCCCAGGATCATTTGTGTCCCACTCGCATGTGAATGATCGATGCTATGATCTAAGCAAGAGAGAAACATGTTGGGAGAATAGTAAACCTTATTACCAAGTCTATAATAAAGGATACATGGGACAGGGGGGGACCATGAGAAGTCTCAGCTGTCCCAGGAAAGACCGGAGTTCTTCCTCCTGCATCAGGAGGGTGACCGGAAGCTGGGAATTAAGCTGTTTGATTCATTAAGGAGAGAAACACGGGAGATAAAGGTGGGCGAGTGGGGTGATGAGTGGCCACCGGCTCGCATCATTGAATACTATGGGCCAGCGACCTGGGCCCAGGATGGGTCGTGGGGGTATCGCACTCCTGTCTACATGTTAAACCGAATTATTAGACTGCAGGCGGTGGTGGGAGTGATAACCAATCAAACGGCACTGGCATTGGAGCTGTTGGCAAAACAGCAGAGTCAGATGCGAACAGCAATATACCAGAACAGGCTGGCTGTGGATTACCTATTGGCCTCTGAAGGCGGGGTATGTGGGAAGTTCAATCTTACAAACTGTTGCCTTAAGATAGACAACAGTGGAAAGGCCATGTTAAAAATATCCGACAAAATTCGGAAACTGGCCCACGTGCCAGTACAAACCTGGAGATCCCTGGGGAACATGAGTTGGCTAGACGGGCTACTGGGAGGTAGTTGGTGGCGCACCGCTCTCCTAGTAGCAGGCGGGAGTCTAATGATTCTCTTACTTTTGCCGTGTTTGATTCCTTGTATACGAACACTGATCAGGCGCAGTATATTCCAGCTCCAGGCAGTAGCGATACCCCATCATGGGACAAACGAGCTAAAACTTATGCTATTAAAGAAGAAAGTGGGCCCCCTGGGAGTGAGAGAAATGCTAGCTGAAACACACATCTTAAAAAGAAAAAGGGTGGTATTGTAAGATTCAAAACTAAGATGTGCGTTTCTGACAGGTCCGGGTTAAAGTCAAAGGACAAATGTGATTTAATTATGTCTAGGGACAAATGTGATTTAATTATGTCTAGGGACAAGTATGATTTAATTATGTTTAGGGACAACTGTGATTTAATTATGTCTGGGTTAAAGTCAGAAAACAAATGTGATTTAATTATGTCTGATAAGCATGAATGCAGAAGCCTTGATAAAATTAACTGTTTGTGGAATCATTGAAGTCCTGAGATATGGACTATTGTTTTACAGAAACGTGTAAAAAAAAAACAAAAAAAAACAACTCCAAATATGGAATGGGAAAACAATGTGTACCTCCCGAGTCAGGGAGGAAGGGTGGTAAGGAAGAAGGATAAAACCTGCTGCCCTGTAAGGTTCAGGGTTCCCTTCTCTGAAGGCACCCAGCTCTGCAGACCTGTTAATAAACTTTGTTTCCTTGAATTTGTCTTGAAGCCGTTATTCGGGAGCGTGGCACGTTTCTGACAGTCACTAAATGCCAAACGTATTATTTTCTATTTTAAGACAATGAGTTCACAATGTTTCCTTCTGGCCAGAACCCAGTCACACTGGACATAAATAATATTGGCTCCAAATGACTTAAATAACATTCCAGTGAAGTAACTTAGGGTGTTTACTGATGCCTGTATTGCATGAATGCCAGGCATTGTTGTACCAACAGAAAAACTTCATAGCAAGCAAAGGGTACGACCTCTTATGTATTTAACACAAAGAGAGATAGAACTAGAGAAAGAGTTAGAGAGAGAATAAAACAAGGAGGGTGAGAAAAAGACGGGTAAGACTTGAGGAGGGGGGAGCTGGTTGAGACAGAAATAGTACTGTGTGTGTGTGTGTGTGTGTGTGTGTGTGTGTGTGTGTGTGTGTGTGTGTGTGTGTGTGTGTGTGTGTGTGTGTGTGTGTGTGTGTGTGTGTGTGTGTGAGAGAGAGAGAGAGACACACACACAAAAATACAACTGCAGATGCTGTGGATCAAATAATACGTACACAACGCTAGAAGAACTCAGCAGGTCAGGCAGCATCCGTGAGAAAAGAGTAGCCAACGTTTCGGGCCGAGACCCTTCATCAGGAATGGGGGGAAGAGAGGGCCAAAGCCCAGTAATAGAGATAGGGGAGGGGATAGGGCCTAGAGGAAAGTTAAAGGGGGAGGGGGAGGGGGAGGGGATAAGCATGAAAGAACTGTAGAGATAAAGAAGCAGAAAGTTGAAAGGGGAGAGAGGCAGAGATGGACCTGGGATAGGGGGAGGGAATTACCGGAAATTGTAGAATTCAATGTTCATACCATGGGGGGGGGGGGGGGGGGGTGGTGTGTGTATGTCTGTCTATGCCTCATAGAAGTTCTATGCTCAGGAAGTCCCTCTGGCTCCGGAGTCTCTGCTTCACCACAAAAACAACAATGCCCCTTTAATTAGGTAAATGCTGGCATTGCTCAAGTCCCTGACAAAAGGAACCTGTACCTTTAATAGTCTCATAATGTTGCACAGACACTGAAAACCCAGCCTGCTGGATTCATTACAGACTAAAAGTTCAGTGTAAAAGTTACCAGTTGGGAAAAGGTACCAATAGGGTAACACCAGAGGACCACCTCTCTCATCCCCAAATCTGGTATCGGTCAACACTCACTACGGTAATGCAGATTACATACCAGGCCAGAGTTCAACATGAAGTGTTAGATGAGCCAAATCTCCACCTTTGGCCTGCAGGTCAGCAGAAACGGGCCTCACTGCCAGTATTAAAATAATGAATGAAAGATACTCTACAGATGAGCACAAAGAGCACTCTGACTGGCTGCATGGTGTGGAGGCTCCAATGCAAAGGATCACAGGTAATTTTAAGTCTTTGCACTCTATTGCCGCCACAAAACAATAAATTACACACCAGACACGAGAATCTGCAGATGCTATAAATTCAAACAACACGTACAAAATGTTGGTGGAACGCAGCAGGCCAGGCAGCAGGAAGAAGCACTGTTGACATTTCGGGCCGAGACCCTTCGTCAGGACCATACAATTACACACCATACAAGATAATGGCAGTAAACCTGACTCTGATTCTGGAAGGTTCACAGAGATGGCATCTGCTTCAAGTTAAAACAGAAATAAAGAATTTGAGACATTCTTCAAGGTAAGAGAACAGTCGGCTTCAGCCAAAGTGTCACATCAAGTGGTTGAGCTGAAGCAGCATCAAAGTAGTTAATCAGAAAGAAATGAGAAATGAGTTGGAAGGAGGTTTTTACATATACATATGTGGACATGTACCCATTCACACATACAAACTCACACCTATATTCATGTGTACAAATTGCACACTCATACACACACACACACACACACACACACACACACACACACACACACACACACACACACACACACACACACACACACACACACACACACACACACACACACACACACACACACACACACACACACACACACACACACACACACACACACACACACACACACACAGTGAATTCCGTTGGCCTTCTCTCAGCTTCCTCTTATTCTGGAGCATGTCATAACTTTAGAAACTGTCAGATTTGTACTTGTGGCTTCCTCTTCAAACAGCACAGTTAAATGGTGTTATTGGAATTGACGGAGAAGGAAATGAGACTTCTGTTTTTGTTCTCTTTTGGGATTAACTGTAAAGCTGCTGAGTTTTTGTTTGTCCAACCACTGAACTAATAATCCTGCTGTCTCCAGGTACTGTTGAGCAAACAAAAGAGGGGCTACTCATCCCCTTGAGTCTGTTTTGTGAACGTCAGAGGCCCATTTCCACCAGCCCTACATCATCCCATTTTATTGTCCCCTGAGTTCCAGTATTCACATACACAATGTGGACAAATTGAGTGGCCCCTTATCCTACCAATCTGAACGACTGTCGTCCTGTCACACTCACCTCAAAGATAAGCAAATATTTTGAGAGGCTGGTCAAGGACTACATCTGCAGCATGCTGCCACCCACACTGGACCCCTACAATTCGCCTAATGACATGGCCGATCGACAGATGAGGCAATAGCCAAAGCTCTACACACCATCCTTACACATCTGGGGAAGAAGGATGCTTATGGGAGAATGCTTTTCTTGGTCTACAGTTCCCTAAGCCCCCTTCTTTACTGTCTGTGTACCCTTGACAATGTTGCCACCCACAGCTCCAATCTGCTAATTAAATTTGCCGATGACACTACATTGATTGGCCTAATCTCAAAGAATAATGAGTCAGCCTACAGAGAAGAAGTCAGCACATACAAACAAGCTGGAGGAACTCAGCAGTTCGGGTAGCATCCGTAGAAACGAGCAATCAACATTTTGCCAATCTGCGTTGTAGAGGAGGCCACACCGGGAGCACCGGATGCAATAGATGGCCCCAACGGACTCACAAGTGAAGTGTTGCCTCACCTGGAAGGACTGATTGGGTCCCTGAATGGTGGTAAGAGAGGAGCTGTAGGGACAGGTGTAGCACTTCCGCTTGCAGGGATAAGTGCCAGGTGGGAGATCTGTGGGGAGGGACGTGTGGACCAGGCAGTCGCAGAGGGAACGATTCCTGCAAAAAGCGGAGAGGGGTAGAGAGGGAAAGATGTGCTTAGAGAAGAAGTCATCTCTCTGACCCAGAGATATCAAGAAAACAACCTCTCCCTGAATGTCGCAAAAATCAAAGGAGCTGGTTGTGGCCTACAGGAAGAATGCAGACAGGCTAACCCCTATTGACATCAATGGACATGGGGTTGAGAGGGTGAACAGCTTTAAATTCCTCAGCATACACATTACCGAGGATCTCAAGTGTTCAGTACATACAGGCTGTGTGGTGAAAAAAAATACAACAGCGCCTCATTCAACTCAGACCGTTGAAGTAGTTTGGTTTGGGTCCCCAAATCCTCAGAACTTTCCACAGGGGCACAACTGAGAGCATCTTGACTGGCTGCATCACTGCCTGGTATGGGAACTGTACCTCCCTCAATCACAGGACTCTGCAGAGAGTGGTGCAGACAGCCCAGCGCATCTGAAGATGTGAACTTCCTACTATTCCGGACATTTACAGGGACAAGTGTGTAAAAAGGGCCTGAAGGATCATTGGGGACCGAGTCACCCCAAACACAAACTGTTCCAGTGGTCACCATCCGGGAAATGGTACCATAGCATAAAAGCCACGACCGACAGGCTCCGGGACAACTTCTTCCGCCAGGCCATCAGACTGATTAATTCATGGTGATACAATTGTATTTCTATGTTATATTGACTGTATTGTTCTACATACTCCTTCTTACAAATCACTATAAATTGCACATTACACATTTAGATGGAGACGTAATACAGTGTAAAGATTTTTACTCCTCGTATGTGAAGGATGTAAGTAATATAGTCAATTCAATTCACTCATCTTTGGGACATGGAAGAAATTTGGATGATTGAGGGGAAGCCTACTCAATCACAGGGGGAAATTGCAAACTCCACACAGAAAGCAGCTGAAGTCAGGATCGAATCAGAGCTATTGGAGCTGGGAGGCAGCAGCTCCACTCATTGGACCACCGTGCCACCAGAATTAGATTGATCAAACTCCAAAATTGGTGGGCAACAACTTCTCAGAGAAGATCCAACATATTAATTCAATCACAATACATCATTCAGAGGATGTAAAGATCTGGTATGTAACCAAACACTCTAGCAAGTTTCTGCAGATGTAGTTTGGAGGGCTTTCAGACTGCATCGCCATCTGGTATGGAGACAGCAACGCACAGGATTAGAAGAGGTTGTAGAGGGCTGTAGACTCAGCACCTCCATCACAGGTACCAGCCTCTGCACCATCGAGAAAATCTTCAAAAAGTGACGATTCAAAATCATCCATCATTAAGGACCCATACCAGCCGGGACATGCCCTCTTCTCATTACTACCATCAGGAAGGAGGCAGAAGATCCTGAAGACCCATATTCAATGTTTTAGGAATATCATCCTCCCTTCTGCCATCTGATTTCTGAACAGTCCATGAAAATGAACATACCTCATTAATGCTCTTTTGCACTGCTTCTTTCTATCATTGATTATTGTTTAAGGGGCACTTAAGAAACTCTTAAATAAGCACATGTATGATAGTAAACTGCAGGAGGGAAGTGCTAGATTGATCTTGGAGTAGGTTAAAAGTTTGGCACAAATTGCAGGCCAAGGGGCCTGCACTGTGCTGTCATGTTCAATATCTAAAGTAATTTGCTATGCCTGGACTACACTACTACCGACAAACAACAAATTTCATGTCTTACATCAGTGACAGTAAACCTCATTCGGATTCTAATTCTAAAGATTTTGGAGTCAGCAATGAGCAAGTTATGCAGTCTTTCCCACGAACCTCCAAATTACGCAGAGCAGCTCTCCCGGTGGGTACATCTGGGAGCCGACAAAATCCTTCCTGGTAGGACTGAACAAGCTCTGCTAACATCCACAAGCTCCAGAAAGTGTCAAATAGACCATGACCTAATTCATTATATTTAAGCTGCAAATCCTTAGGATCCCATGGGTGTGGAATGTATTTTAATGACTGTTTTCGTCATGGCCCAGAAATTTTCATTAATTTCGGAGAGAGTATGCTTAAGTCGTATGGTAGGGCTTGAAATGAGTTTTAGATGATTCTCGGGCACATCTCCCGCTTCATTGTCAGCGGAGGGAAAAAGTCCAGATTCTGGGGATTCAGATTCAGATTTGCTGTCAAAAGCTTCATTACTTCTAATGAAAAGTTCAATATTCTCTTGCAACAAAGCCTCAGGGATGCTGGGAGCAACAAAGCTGAAAAGGGTAAATACAAGCAACAGACTAGCAAGCTGGAGGTTGGGTGCTGGGATGTGGGTGAATGGGAAGTGTACTGGCCAGTGCTGGACATTGCATTTAATACTGTTCTGGTGTCCACCTTACCCTTAATTTTCAACAGTTCGTATTTCTATTAATTATCAAGGCTCTATTGAGCTCCTGTGAAAAGCCATCTCTCTGCGAAAAGATTTTTTTCTGTGGAAAGTTACCTGATCATGGTCTGCTTCGCTTAGTTAACTGTAAATGCATTGCTCAGTGTGTATATATAAATATGATGTGTATATATAAACATGAGTGAACTATTTTTGCATCATTGCCAAACTGGGCACATTACATTCCTCCCCCTCCTCCATTAGTATAATGTTTTGAAATGATATACATGGACGGCATTGAGTCCTTTTCTGTATTTCTACATATGACAATAAACAACTAATTAATAAATACTTGAAGGCCAAGAAATGATTCGGGACATTCCACCAGTTACGTCTTCCAGCCTGAAGAAACCAGTTTATTCCAATTTTCTCCTTTGTCTTCAGCTCTTGCTCACTCTCTTCCCTGATGTGCACCATAAATCTTGCACGTTACCATGTGCCTTCTGAATTCAGTCCATCTTTTCCTGGGATCCTTTGTTTAATTTGGGATAAATTACTGCTGAGTGCAATGAAAAAAACTGTTGAAATTCCTTTCATGTCTTGGAGATGCTGCAGCTCCCAGGGAGAAGTGCTTTGCACAGTGTAAGCTTGATGGGGAACTCCTGGACCTTGTCACCAGTGCAGAAGGAATGGCACCAACCAGGATAATGTGAACTGGAGTGGAATTGGGAGGTGGTTGTCTTCCAGTGGACCTGCTGCCATTGTCCTAGTGAGTGGGGGCGGGGTCTCTATTGAAGAAGCCTCTTCAACCTGTGGGCATGAGAATGTCAACATGAACAAGCACACATATTAAAACATGAGACCCTCCTAGCAGGGAGGCAATGTTCACTGCGCTGGTAGCCTGTACTCGTACATTGAACAAGGTGTCATGAGAAGTGGAGAGGAACAAGCTGGAGGGAGACAGAGATCAGAGAATTGGCAGTAAATCTCTCCGACCTGATGAATGAGCCATCAGGGCAAGGCCCATCACCTGCCCCACTAAGTGGTGTTAAAGATACCATTGGGCAGGAGAACAATATAGAAACACAGAAAACCTACAGCACATTACAGGCCATTCAGTCCAAAAAGCTGTGCTGAACATGTCCCTACCTTAGAACTACCTAGGCTTTACCCACAGCCCTCTATTTTCTAAGCTCCATGTAGCCATCCCGGTGTCCCTTAAAAGACCCCATCGTTTCCGCCTCCACTGCCGCCGCCGGCAGCCCATTCCACACACTCACCACTCTCTGCGTAAAGAACTTAACCCTGACATCTCCTCTGCACCTACTTCCAAGCACCTTAAAACTACGTCCTCTCGTGCTAGCTATTTCAGCCCTGGGGAAAAGCCTCTGACTATCCACATGATCTATGCCTCTCTTGTACATCTCTATCAGGTCACCTCTCATCCTCGGTCGCTCCAAGGAAAAAAGGCCAAATTCACTCAACCTATTCTCATAAGGCATGCTCCCCAATAAAGGCAAAATCCTTGAAAATTCCCTCTGCACCCTTTCTATGGTTTCCACATTCTTCCTGTAGTGAGGCAACCAGAAATGAGCACAGTGCTCCAAGTGGGGTCTGAGCAGGGTCCTATATTGCTGCAACATTACCTCTCAGCTTTTAAACTCAATCCCACAATTGATAAAGTCCAATGTACCGTATGCCTTCTTAACCACACAGCCAACCTGTGTTACAGCTGTGAGTGTCCTATGGACTCGGTCCCCAAGATCCCTCTGAACCTCCACTCTGTCAAGAGTCTTGCCATTAATACTATATTCTGCCATCATATTTGACCTACCAAAATGAACCATCTCACACCTATCTGGGTTGAACTCCATCTGCCACTTCTCAGCTCAGTTTTGCAACCTATCAATGTCCCGTTGTAACCATTGACAGCCCTCCATACTATCCACAACTCCTCCAACCTTTGTGTCATCAGCAAATTTACTAACCCAACCCTCCACTTACTCATCCAGGTCATTTATAAAAATCAGAAAGAGTAGGGGTCCCAGAACAGATCCCTGAGGCACACCACTGGTCACTGAACTCCATGCAGGATATGACCCGTCTACAACCACTCTTTGCCTTCTGTGGGCAAGCCAGTTCTGAATCCACAAAGCAATGTCCCCTTGGATCCCATGCCTCCTTACTTTCTCAATAAGCCTTGCATGGGGTACCTTATCCTTGCTAAAATCCATATACACTACATCTGCAGCTCTACCTTCATCAATGTGCTTAGTCACATCCTCAAAATTTCAATCAGGCTCATAAGGCATCACTTGCCTTTGACAAAGCCATGCTGACTGTTCCTAATCATATTATATTTCTCCAAATATTCATAGATCCTGCCTCCCTGGATCTTCTCTATCAAATTATCAACCACTGAAATAAGACTCATTGGCCTATAATTTCTGGGCTAACCCTACTCCCTTTCTTGAATAAGAGAACAACATCTGCAACACTCCAATCCTCTGGAGCCTCTCCTGTCCTCATTGATGATGCAAAGATCATTGCCAGAGGCTCAGCAATCTCCTCCCTCGCTTCCCAAAATAGCCTGGAGTACATCACATCTGATCCCAGTGACTTATCCAACTTGATGCTTTCCAAAAGCTCCAGCACATCCTAAATATCTACATTCTCAAGCTTTTCAGTCCACTGCTAGTCATCCCTACAATTGCCAAGATCCTTTTCTGCAGGGAATACTGAAGCAAAGTATTCATTAAGTACCTCCGCTATCTCCTCCGGTTCCATACACACTTTTCCACTGTCACACTTGATTGCTCCTATTCTCTCACATCTTATTCTCTTGCTCTTCACATACTCATAGAATGCCTTGTGGTTTTCCTTAATCCTGTCTGCCAAGGCCTTCAGATGGCCCCTGTTGGCTCTCCTAATTTCATTCTTATGCTCCTTCCTGCTAGCCTTATAATCTTCTAGATTCCTATCATTACCTAGTTTTTTGAGCCTTTCATAATTTTTTTTTCCTTCTTGACTAGATTTTCAACAGCCTTTGTACACCACGGTTCCTGTACCCTATCATCCTTTCCCTGTCTCATAGAAAGCTATCTATAAAAAATGCCACACAAATATCCCCTGAGCATTTGCCACATTTCTGCTTTTCATTTCCCTGAGAACAGCTGCTCCCAATATTTACTTCCAAGTTCCTGCCTAATTGCTTCATATTTCCCCTTACTCCAATTAAACATTTTCCTAACTTGTCTGCTCCTAACCCTCTCCAATGCTATGGTTAAAGAAATAGCACTGTAATCACTATCTACAAAATGCTCTCCCACTGAGAGACCTGACATCTGACCAGGTTCATTTCCCAATATCAGATCAAGTCCAGCCTCTCCTCTTGTAGACTTATCTACACATTGTGTCAAGAAACCTTCCTGAACACACCTAACAAACTCCACCCCATCTAAACCTCTCATCTAGGGAAGTACTCACTCAATGCTCCCTGACCTGATGAATGAGCCATTTGGGCAAGGCCCATCACCTACCCCACTAAGTGGTGTTAAAGATACCATTGGGCAGGAGAACAACATGGAAGTTCTTCCTGTCTAATATTTATCTGCCACTAATGTCCAAACTGGATTGTCCAAATGCCAACTCGGAGATCACACTGTGCACAAATTAACCATATATCACACACTCACGATGGATAAGGACGGAGGTTTACCAGAACACGAATACTCACCATACACTAATCGCACATTGAAAACAAGCACCGATGTACAGACCAGGAGAACAGCTGGAAACAACCCATATCGAGCTCTGTAATGGGCTTCATGATCTACAACAGAAGATTTGGTCTTCAATTAACTTCCATAAATTTTATTTTACTTAATTTTGCTTTGAACAGTACACAATCTGAGTGATCAGAAGCCTGAGAAGACATAATTCACTCGGGCTTGCTGATCGAGTGCAAAAGGATGTGACTCACAGTAGTTTTGGAGCTTTGAGCCGTGGCCAATCAGCGTTCTGGACCGATTAGTAAGAACAAGTTAAAATAATGCAGTCATCATTGGAGTCGACAGAGTTAAGAGTGGAGATTATGAGGCTTTATCTTTTTGAGGCTTCAGTGAGGAGAGGCTTCAGTCAGAGGTTTAAAAAGCTGTAGGGTGAGGTATTTTATTGCCGCTTCTTTACATTTTTTCAGTGTAACAGTAGAAATGTCAGGCAAGATAATTGAATGCACCTTTTGCAGGATGAGGAGGGCAGGGGGACCTGTGTCCCTGACAACCATACCTGCGAGAAGTGCATCCAGTGGCAGCTTCTAACAATCCGCATTAAGGAGTTGGAGCTGGAACTGGATGAACTCGGGATCATTCGGGAGGCTGAGGGGCTGATAGATAGGACATATAGAGAGGTAGTTACACCCAAGATGCAGGCACTGGAAACAGGGTGACAGTCAGGAAGGGGGAAGGGGTTAAACAGCCTGTGTAGAGTACCCCTGTGGCCATATCACTTTGGAAACAAGAGAGAAAATCTGCAGCTGTTGGAAATCAAAGCAATACACACAAAATGCTGGAGTAAACAATCAACGTTTAATTTTATCACTTTTGCAGCTCTAAAATGTTACTGTCTGTGTAAGATGTCAAAACAACATAAAACAAAGGCTTCTGGAGATATTAAGAGGCATTTGAGGTCGCAGTGCTCCGGGCAGATGGCCTCTGATCAAAATGGCAGAGGACCATCGTCTGAGGGAGACCAACAAGAGGCGAGTCATGACTTCGCTGACATATATGCGACTTTGAAAACAATCTCGGACGACCTAGTAGGCCTTGAAGATATATGCCCATCCATATTGTTAGTGGAGTCAAAGCTGTCATCACTGATAACCAGCCTCATAGATGTCAAGAAGCGGGTTGACTATCTATAGGTGGCAGCGAGGGAACGAGAAGCCAACCCATTGGCTACCAAGGCAGTTATTGACCAGCTAACAGATAAACTAGAGGACATGGAGAACCGTAATCGGCACAACAATCTCCAATTCATCGGCATTCCAGAGGGAAAAGAGGGGCAGGATATCATCGCATGCATGGATAAACTAGTCTTGGAGCTTGTCGGCGATTGGGAGGAAAAGTTTGAAATAGAACAGGCACACAGAGTGCTGGGCCCTAGACCCAGTAACGGAGATAGGCCTCGGCCCATCATCACAAGGTTCCTTAGGTCAAAGGATCGAGATTTTGTGCTGCAAGCGGCAAGGGTCAAGGGCAAATTTTCCTGGGACAACAATCATTTTATGATCTTCCCTGACTTCTCCAGACCCACGCAAATAAAATGAGGGAAGTTTAAATAATGTAAGAAGATGCTTCGGGGGCAGAAGGTGAGCTTTGCGCTGCTTTACCCAGCCAAGCTAAGAATAGAGACTCAGCACTGTTTCAAGGTTCTTGAGTGCTCACGTAAAGCAAGAAAATTTATTGAGGAGATGGGGGACTTTAACTACGCTAGTGATGCACCATCAATAACTCACGCTGAGACTTAGGAAGCGAGTTATCGGCTTTTATTGACTGGAAGAATAAACAGCACTACATCCTGGGGAAAATGAGGGAGAGCAACAGCCCACAGTCGCCTTTATACAGGGGTCTGTGGGAGGAGCCACAGGAGCAGTCAGCAGGGTCTGTGGGAGGAGCCACAGGAGCAGTCAGACAGGTATATCTAGTTCACCACAGCTAGTTAAGTTGAGCAAGATGCGAGTTGGGTTGTGTTTGTTTTTTTTAAATCTTGCCGGATTGTATTGTACTGAAGCTACCTTAATCTCACTAGGGCTGACGTACTGTTAAGTGTGCTATGTTGACTGTAAAATTGCACCGGCATTGTTTCTGAGCAGTTAAAACTGGTCTGGGCATTTCATGGACCATAATTCTTTGTGGAAAGGACGTCTGGCCATGTTCTTTGGCCACTGTTGCATGCAGGAGAGTTTTACGCACCATTTTGTTACTTTTCAGTTTAAAAAGAGGTTTATGAGTCAGTGTCAAAATATTGTAGTTTATTTGTTTGATTGTCCTAACTATGACTTCTCTTAATTCAGATAACATATGTTTCACCACATGGAATGTTAACGGACTGAGAATCCTATAAAAAGGAGAAAAGTAATGAATAAGCTTAGGAGACAAAAATGGGATGTGGTATTTCTACAGGAAACACATTTATCAACAAAGGAACCTGTAAAGCTACTGGGGAGGTTTTACAGATCATGTTTCTTAGTGCAGGGTCAACTAAGAGCAGGAGCGTTATAACACTTATCAATAGGCAGTTGCAGTTTAGATGTGAGAAACAGATAAAAAATGAAGCAGGGAGAATTCTTATTATTTTGTCAGAAGTACAGAAGCAACATATTATTTTAGCAAACATATATGCACATAATACAGAAGATGAAGGATTTTTTGTTGATCTTCAAGGAAAGTTACATTCTATTGGAGCTTATGATATCATACTCGGGGGAGATTTTAATTTGGTAATGGATCCAAAGAGAACAAAAACAAAACGTACATTACTTAAAAATATCTGAAAACAGCAATCAAAATTCTTTGGACACATCATATGAAGAGAGAGTTAGAACATTTAGTTACAATGGGAAAGCTGGAAGAAAAAAGAAGCAGAGGCAGACACAGAATGAAAATGAGAGATGGAATAACATCACGGTTAGAAACAGGGGAGGCAACAACTACAATTTGGAGGGTCAGGGATCATGATGGATGGAGAGACATGATCGCCCATGCCAAACAGCAAGGCACCTGAATGAATGAATAGATTCCAATCATCGACTGTAGTAAGATGTTGTCATATAGCATCCTCTACATAGCACCATCCAGAGACAGAGAAGCAGTTTCAGCGACAGGTTACTGTCGATGCAATGCTCCTCAGACAGGATGAAGAGGTCAATACTCCCCAATGCCATTAGGCTTTACAATTCAACTGCCAGGACTTAAGAACTTTTTTTAAAGCTATTATTAATGCTTTCTGAGTTAGTGATTTAGATGCATATCATATTATTACTGAGTTAAGTATTGTATGTAATGAGTTTTTGCTACAAGTGTATGGGACATTGGAAAAAATGTTGAATTTCCCCATGGGGATGAATAAAGTATCTATCTATCTATCTATAGAACCTCAAAACTCACTGTGATGGTGCAAAAAATGTGTAATGCTCTCGGGCTTGTGGATGTTTGGCATCTTATGAATCCCAATGGGAGGGATTACACATTTTTTTTCTGCAGTTCATAAGACATACACGAGGATTTATTTCTTCCTTATATCCAAGTCACTTATTCAGTCTGTGTCTCAATGTGCAATTGGTAATATAATATCAGATCATGGTTGGGTTTGTCTAGAGACAATACCTCAGTATAAGAGAATGCATTCTTGTAGATGGAGATTTAACTCATCCTTGTTACAAGATTCAATAATTAGGCAAGCTATGAGACAACAAGTCAAGGAGTATTTAGAGATAAATACACCTACGGCCTCCTCAGCAGGGACTGACTGGGAAGCCCTGAAGGCAGTTTTGAGGGGATATACTATTCAACATACTTCTTATATTAAAAAACAGAATAATCAGAAAATAAATCAAAGAGATTGAGACAAAATTGAAGCAACGGATGTCATCCAAAGATTTGAGAGAACTAACACGGCTGAATATCATTACAATTTAATATTATCCCAGAAAGTAGAATTTTGGCTTTTCAGGGCAAGACAAAGGCAATTTGAATCGGGGAGGAAGCTGGCAAGGTGTATAAAGCAGAGACAATCAATATCTATCATCCCAGCTATTAGGTCAGCAACAGGGGATACTTTGACAACAGTTAAGATATTAATGACACATTCCAAGAGTTTTATAAGGACCTATGTACATCAACCTCCAACTCTAATGAGGAAGAAATTGATAACTTTCTGAAGCCATTAGGGTTACCTAAGTTGACAAAACAACAACAATACCTTGATTCCACTAAAACATTCGAAGAAACTATATCAGTGATGAAGACCTTACCTACTGTGAAAGCTCTTGGCCCAGATGGATTTAGAGTGGAATTTTTAAAATGCTATGTGGAGGAGCTAGCTCCACTACTGTTCTGTCTGGCTTTGGAGCCCCTGGCAGCAGCTATCAGAGAGAATGAGAACTTTATAGGGATATCTGTGGGAGGACAGGTTCATAAACTGATGCTTTATGCGGAGGATATTTATTATTTGTGTTGGACCCTAGTCAGTCAGTGCCATTTCTTTTTAACATTATCAAGTCTTACTCTAGATTCTCAGGTTATAAGGTTAATTGGACAAAATCGGAAGCACTACCATGGACAGCATATTACCCTGCATCTGCTTTTTACCCTGGCCAAAGAAGGGTGTACGATATTTAGGTATTAACTTTCCCCCTCAACTGAAGGATTTAGTAAAGGTAAATTTTGATCCATTATTACAGAAAGTTTCATGTGATTTAGACAGATAGTCATCATTGCATTTGTCAATGTCAGGAAAAGTAAATGCCTTGAAGATGAATAGCATTCCAAAGGTTAATAATCTGTTCCAATCATTATCAGTTCAAATCCCATTAACATATTTAAGCAATTTGATAAAATAATTAAGGCTTTTATTTGGAATGGTAAACACCCATGCTTATACTTTAACAAATTACAATTGCCAGTTGAAAGGGGGGAGTTTAGGTTTGCCAAAGTTAATATACTATTACTGTGCCTTTACTCTTAAGCATTTATCACATTGGTCTCTCCCTCCGGAGAGAGTGCCTCCTTGGTATCATATTGAGTATTCTGCTCTTCCCCCCATTCCTCCACTACAATGTTTGTCTAAAAAACAAAAAACCTCCTGAGGCAAGGTCTTATCCAATTATATCGCATATGCATTTGTTCTGGAATAAGATAGCCAGATGATTTAAATTTAATCCATATTTGAATGAAGCCTCGAGTATCTGGATGAATCCAAATTTGTGTATTGATAAGTCCCCTTTTTCTCTGGAGGGATTGGCAAGGGAAAGGTATAATTACAAACTCCATTTCCAGAAAAATTTGGATATTTTCCAAAATGCAATAAAAACAAAATTCTGTGATATGTTAATTCACATGAACCTTTATTTAACTGACAAAAGTACAAAGAAAAGATTTTCAATAGTTTTACTGACCAACTTAATTGTATTTTGTAAACATACGCAAATTTAGAATTTGATGGCTGCAACACACTCAACAAAAGTTGGGACAGAACACGTTTACCATTGTGTTACATCACCTTTCCTTTTAATAACACTTTTTAATCATTTTAGAACTAAGGATACTAATTGTAGAAGATTTGCAATTGGAAATTTTATCCATTCTTGCTTGATATAAGACTTCAGCTGCTCAACAGTCCGTGGTCTCCGTTGTCTGATTCTCCTCTTCATGATGTACCATACATTTTCAATAGGAGATAGATCTGGACTGGCAGCAGGCCAGTCAAGCACACACACTCTGTGTCTACAAAGCCACGCTGTTGTAGCCCGTGCAGAATGTAGTCTGGCATTGTCCTGCTGAAATAAGCATGGACGTCGCGGGAAGAGAGGTCGCCTTGATGGCAACATATGTCTCTCTAAAATCCTAATATACGCCTCAGAGTCAATGGTACCTTCACATACATGCAACTCACCCATGCCGTGGGCACTGATGCACCCCCATACCATCACAGATGCTGGCTTTTGCACCTTTCGCTGATAACAATCAGGATGGTCATTTTGATCTTTGGTACGGAGAACTCGACGCCCATTTTTTCTGAAAACTAGCTAAAATGTGGACTCATCTGACCACAGCACATCGTTCCAGAGTCTTTCGGCCCATCTGAGATGAGCTCGGGCCCAGAGAACTCGCCGCTGTTTCTGCATAGAGTTGATGTATGGCTTCCTCCTTGCATAATACAGTTTCAAGTTGCATTTCTGGATGCAGCGATGGACTGTGTTAAGTGACAATGGTTTTCCGAAGTATTCCTGAGCCCAGGTGGCTATAATTGTCACAGTAGCATGACGGTTTCTTAGGCGGTGCCACCTGAGGGCTCGAAGATCACATGCATTCAACAGTGGTTTCTGACCTTGCCCTTTACGCACTGAGATGTCTCTGAATTCTCTGAATCTTTTCACAATATTATGTACTGTAGATGTTGAAAGACTTAAATTCACTGCAATCTTGCATTGGGAAATGTTCCTTTTGAACTGACTAACAATTCTCTCATGAATTTTGGCACAAAGGGGTGAGCCACAGCCCATCGTTGCTTGCAAAGACTGAGCCTTTGATGGACGCTACTTTTATACCCAGTCATGATACCTCACCTGCTACCAATTAGCCTGCTTAATGTGGAGTCTTCCAAACCGGTGTTACTTGAATATTCTGTGCACTTTTCAATCTTATTTTAACTCTCCCAACTTTTGTTGAGTGTGTTGCAGCCATCAAATTCTAAATTTGTGTTTATTTACAAAATACAATTAAGTTGGTCAGTAAAACTATTGAAAATCTTTTCTTCCTACTTTTGTCAGTTTTATAAAGGTTCACGAGAATTAGCATATCACAGATTTTTGTTTTTATTGCATTTTGGAAAATATTCCAACTTTTCTGGAAATGGGGTTTGTAAATTGGGAGACCTTTATAATTGTGATAGTTTAAAATCTTTTAATTAATTAAGCCAACAGTACGATATCTCTAGGTCACAGTTTTGGAGATATCATCAACTGTGTCATTTGCTACATACGGCTTTTGGTTCTACACAGCAACCCCCACGAGTTACTATGATATACTGTCTTTTGTACTGGCTGCGTATGGTAAAGGTCATAAAGCCTCAACTTATCATTCAGCGTTAATACAAATCTCTGGGGACAAATTTCAGTTGGTCTTAAAGGAGCATGGGAAAAAGACAGTATGACTTTTGAGACGAGCGAGTGGGAGAAAATTTGTAAAAATGTCAAAACAACGACAAGAGAACTGATTCAGTTTAAGATTCTACACCATTTTTATTGGACTCCAGCAAGGTTACATAGATTAGGGTTGAAAAATACCCCTGAATGCTGGTGCTGTGAGGTGAACAAAGGGGACTTAGTACATGCGCTCTGGTCCTGTCCCAGAATTCAAGAATTTTGGATTATGATACATAAGTATATTGGTGATGTTTTGGGGATTCAACTCCCTTTCTGTCCCAGACTTTTTGTCTTGGGAGATACACTTGGGTTAATTGGGGATAAACACTCTCAAAATTGGATGCAGACAAGTATAATGGCAGGAAGAAAAATTATACTTAGAGGTTGGAGGAACTTGGGGACACCTTCATTTCAGGAGTGGGTCACAGAAATAGCCAAGGTGGCAGCTTTTGAACGCATGTCTTACAAACAGTTTGATAGATTGGACATCCATACACAAAAATGGGGCAAATATTTATGCTTCCTGGAGGGGAAATAGTGGTGAAGCATATTGCTGAATGGCACTTTTATGTTATTAGACGTTTAAATAGACACACATGTATTATATTGATATTTATTTCTGCCATGTTTGCTTTTTATTTTATGGATAATGTTATGTTTTGTAAGCTATGATTTACATAATTTCAACACTGACTCAAGGATTCGGGGAAAAATTAGTGAAAGAATTTAATAAAAAATTTAAATCATTATAAAGAAAAGGCCCCTTATATTCCCACTTGCTACCTGTCTGTCAGCCATTCCTCTATCCATGCCAGAATCTTTTCTGTAACACCATGGGATTTTATCTTGTTAAGCAACCTCATTTGTTAAGCACCTTAACAAATGCCTTCTGAAAATCCTAGTAAATGACATCCACTGCGTCGATTTGTCCAGCCAACTTGTCACTTTCCTTCACAGAAACCACGCTGACTTTGAATATGTTACCATTAGTCTCCAAGTGCCTCAAAACATCGTCCTTAATAATAGACTCCGACACTTTACCAACCACTTAGCTTAGGATAACTGGCCTATAATTAATCTTCCAGTCCTCCAGGCCCATGCCAGAATCAACTGATCCTTGCAAGATTGTGACCAATGCGTCCGTTATCTCTTCAGTGACTTCTCTCAGAAGACTGGGATGTAATCCACCTAGTCCAGGTGACTTATCTACCTTGAGACCTTCGAGTTTGCCTTGCACTTTTTCTTTAGTAATAGCAATGGCACTCACTCCTGCTTCCTGACATTCACAGACATCTGGCACACTGCTAGTGCCTTCCACATTGAAATCTGATGCAAAGTACCCATTAACTTCAGCTGCCATTTCTTTGCCCCCATTACTACCTCACCAGCACCATTTTCCAGTGGCCCAATATCAACTCTTACCTCCCTTTTACTTTTTATGTAACTGAAAAAAACTTTTTAGTATCTGCTTTATGTTATTGGCTAGTTTGCCTTCATATTTCATCCTTTCCTTTCTTATAGCTTTTTTTAGTTACCTTTTGTTGGGTTTTAAAAGCTTTCCAATCATCCAACTTCCCACTCACTTTTGCTACCTTATATGCCCCTTGGCTTTTATGCAGTCCTTATTTCCCCTTTTAACCACAGTTGCCTACTCCTGCCAATTGAGAATTTCTTCTTCAGTGGGACATATCAATCTTGTGCCTTGTGAACTATTCCCAGAAATTTCAGCCATCTCTGCTCTGCCACCATCCTCGCCAGTATCCTCCTCCAATCCACCTGGGCAAGCTCCTCTCTCAGGACTCTCTAATTCCCTTTGTTCCATTGCATTCTGATAGATGTGACTCATGCTTCTCCCTATCAAATTGCAGTATGAATTCAATCATATTATGATCACTGCCTGCTCAGTGTTCCTTTACATTAAGCTCCCTATTAAGATCTGAGTTGTTACACAACACCCAATCAACAATTGCCTTTCTCTGACTAGGCTCAAGCACAAACTGCTCTAAAAATTCACAAGCCACATTCTTGACTTCAGAATACTTCTTCCTCTTATATATCCTGTGCCTTCCAAATTTCTTCCAGAAATTCCAGCCATTGAAGCTCTGCCGTCAGCCCTGCCAGTGTTCTTTTCCAATCAATTCTGGCCAACTCCTCTCTCGTTGCTCTGTAATTCCCTTTAATCTACTGTAATACTGATATATCTGACTTCAGCTTCTCCTTCTCAAAATTCAGGGTGAATTCGATCATATAATGATTCTTTTATCTTAAGGCTCTCTAATCAATTCTGGTTCATTGTACAACACCCAAACCCAAACACACCCGAGGAATTGAGAAGCAGCTCAGAAACTCAAGATTTCCTGGTGAGGGAAGGAGCTCGAACACCATCCAACTCCAAATTACCTGGGCGTGGCACTGGATAGGACGCTCTCATTTGCCACTCACATCCAAAACCTCCAAGGGAGATTTGGCTCTCACAATTCTCTCTTGAAAAAATTAGCAGGCACGAAATGGGGAGCTAATTCTCACACACTTAAGATCAACTGCCCTAGCACTCTGCTATGCACCTGCAGAGTATCGTGCACCTGAGTGGGGCAGATCAGCCCATGCAAAGAAAATAGTCCCGTTGCTAAACGAAGCCTGCTGAATAATCGCAGGCACACTGCGCCCCACACCCACTAACATCATTTACAGTCTTGCTCCCCCAGTGATCCAAAGACACACTACAACAAAAATTGAAAAATGTAAACAGAACTCGGATCCATGGCACCCACTACATCATCTTGTGCCAGTTTCCAACCGCCTAAAATCGAGGAAAAGCTTTGCTACAATGGAGGAATTACCGCACGGAATATCCCCCCAAACATGCAGGATTGGCCTCTGGCAACAAACAGAAGCCAGAACCCCACCAAACAAGACCCACAGAAATGTTGCCAGACGGGGGACTGCTTGATAGACGGAAGTGGTTCACTCTTAATAGAGCGAGAGCGGGAGTTTGTAGGACAGGAGACAATGTGGTGAAGTGGAGTTTAAAGACCAATGAATCCTGTGAGAGTGGCGAAATGGTGCAAAACACCGAACACGGTCTCCGCAACTGCCCACTCTCACCTGATTTAGCTGATACTGACCTGTTCAACATCAACCAAACAACACTAGAGTGGCTGGCTGTCTGATGTGACAAGCTATGATGATGATGATACAAAAGTGGGCTCAATGAGCTGTTATAAAGAACCGTCTTGTAGGCATTCTGGAAAATCCCCCTCTTGGAAACCAGCACCAACATGATTTTTCTCAATCTACCTACATATTACCCTTTTGCCATGCATTTTGTATCTTTTGTTGTAATTTGTAGACCACATCCCTACTACTGTTTGGGGGGAGGTCTGTATATAACTTGCAACAAGGTTCTTTTACCCTTGCAGTTCCTTAGCTCTTTCCAAAACGATTCAACCTCTTTCAGCCCTTTGTCTCCTCTTGCTAAAGATTTAATTTCATTTTTTACCAACAGAGCAATGCCATCTGCTCTGGCTCTCTGCTAGTACGTGTGAGACAAAGTGTACGCTTAGACATATTCTTCTTTCAGCCATAATTCAGTGAAGCCTACATCATCATACCTGTGCTACAAGTTCACCTACCTTATTCCATGTACCGCGCACGTTCAAATGTAACACCTCAGTCCTGTATTCACCCTTCTCGATTTTGTCCTTGTTTAATGTTGCAGCTCATTCTGTTGACTGCATCTTTGCCCTATCACCAGCATCTCCCTGCTAGGAGTCTCACTGCACATTGCCTCTATTTGTAAACCAACTACCTCATCTTCAGCACTATCACCTAGTTCCCATTCCTCTGCCCAATTGGTTTAAACCCACCCAAACAACTCTGGTCAACCTGCCCGCAAGGATATTGGACTCCTCTTGTTCGGTTATAACCAGTCCCTTTTGCACAGGTCATCACTTCCCCAGAAGAGATCACAAATATGCATACATGTAAAATCCTT
Source organism: Hemitrygon akajei (assembly GCF_048418815.1). Lineage (NCBI taxonomy): Eukaryota > Metazoa > Chordata > Chondrichthyes > Myliobatiformes > Dasyatidae > Hemitrygon > Hemitrygon akajei. Next base: position 181,088,744 of record NC_133125.1, read on the forward strand.
AACCTGTTCTTCAGCTACACATTCACTTGCCAAATCACTCTATTCTTACTGGCACTGGCATGTGGCACAGGCAGCAACCCAGAGATTATCAGGCTGGAGGTCCTGTTTTTCCGCTCTCTCCCTAGCTTCCTAAAATTTCTCTTCAGGACCTCATCATCTCTTCTTCCCGTGTCATTGGTGCCAATATGTACCAAGACTTCTGGTGAATACACACAGAATGCTAGGGGAACTCAGCAGGGCACGCAGCATCTATGGAAGAAAGCACTGTTGACGTTTCAGGCCAAAACCCTTCAGCAGGACGGAAGAAGCTGAGGAGTAGATTAGAAAGGTGGGGGGGAAGGGAGAGAGAAACACCAGGTAACAGGTGAAACTCGGGGATGAAGCAACGAGCTAGAAGTTTATTGGTGAAAGAGGCAGAAGGACAGGGAAGATGGAAAAAGGGTGACGGGGGAGGGAGGAACACCAGTGGGAGGCAATGAGCAGGCAAGGAGATAACATGAGAGGGAAAAGGGAATTGGAAATGGTGAAGGGAGTGGGGTAGCAATACTGGAAGTTTGAGAAATTAATGTCCACGCCATCAGGTTGGATGCTACCCAAACAGAATATAAGGTGTTGTTCCTCCAACCTGAGTGTGGCCTTATCACGATGGTGGAGGGGGCCATGGATGGACATTGTGGAATGGGAAGTGGAATTATAATGAGAGGCCACAGGGAGATCCCACTGGTTCTGATGGACGGAGTATAGATGCTCGGTAAAGCGGCCTCCCAATCTATGTTGGGTCTCACTGATAAACAGGAGGCTACACCAGGAGCACTGAACACAGTATATAATCCCAACAGACACACAGGTGAACTGTCACCTCACCTGGAAAGACTGTTTGGGGCCCTGAATGGTACCAAGGGAGGAGGTGTAGGGGCAAATGTAGCACTTGTTCCACTTGCAAGGACTAGTGCCAGGAGGGAAATCAGTGGGGAAGGACTAATGGACAAGGGAGTCGCACAGGGAGCAATCCCTGCGGAAAGCAGAAAGTGGGGGGATGGAAAGATGTGCTTGGCGGGGGGGATCCAGTTGGAGGTGGCAGAAGTTTTGGAGAATTATGTGCTGGTGGGGTGGTAGGTGAGGACAAGAGGAACCCTGTCTCTGGTGGAATGGCAGGAGGATGGGGTAACAGCAGACGTGTGCGAAATGGAAGAGATGTGCTGGAGGGCAGCATTGAGGGTGGAGAAAGAGAAGCCCCTATCTTTGAAAAAGGAGGACATCTGATTCATTCTGGAATAAAAAGCCTCATCCTGAGAGCAGATGTGGTGGAGATGGAGGAACTGAGAGAATAGAATGGCATTTTTACAAGTAGCAGGGTGGGACGAGATATAGTCCAGGTAGCCGTGAGCATCCATTGGCTGATAATAGACACTGGTAGATAAGATGTCTCCGCAGATGGAGACAGTGAGATCGAGAAGGGGGAAGGAAATGTCAGAAATGGACCAGGTGAACTTGAGGGACGGGTGGAAATTGGAGGCAAAGTGGATGAAATCGACAAGTTCAGCACGGGTGCAGGAGGCAGCACCAATGCAGTCGTCGATGTAGTGTAGGAAAAGTGCAGGGTGGTCACCAGTGTAGGCTTGACTGTTCCACATAGCCAACAAACAAGTAGACATAGCTGGGCCCTTGGCTACCCCTTTTGTTTAAAGGAAGTGGGAGGAGCCAAAGGAGAAATTATTTAGAGTGAGGACGAGTTCCACTAGGCAGAGGAAAGGAATTGGCTGGGTCTGGTGTCCAGAAAGAAACTGAGGGCTTGATGCCATCCTGGTGAAGGATGGAGGTGTGTAGGGACTGGGCATCCATAGTGAAAATCAGATGGTAGAGGCCAGGGAACCTGAAATCCTTGAAAAGATCAACAGTGTGTAAAGTGTCATGGATGTAGGTGGGAAGGGACTGAACTGGGGGGATAAAACGGATTCGAGGTATGCCGATATGAGTTCAGTGGGGCAGGGACAAGCTGAAATAATGGGTCTACCTGGACCAGCGGGTTTGTAGATTTTGGGCAGGAGGGTAGAAATGGGAGGTGTGGGGTGCGGCAACTATGAGGGTGGTTGTGGTGGATGGGATATCCGCAAAGTAAATAGGGTTGGTGAAGGTGTGGGAGACAATGGCCTGATGTTCCTTAGTTGAGTCCTGTTCAAGGGGTAAGTAAGAGGAGGTGTATGACTGTTGTTGCCGGGCCTCAGCCAGGTAGAGGTCAGTCTGCCAGACAACTACAGCTCCTCCCTTATCTGCAGGTTTGATGGTGAGGTTAGGATTAGTGCGGAGGGAGTGGAGAGCCAAGCGTTTGGAAGGACTGAGGTTGGAATAGGAGAGAGGAGTGTTAAAGTCAGGACGGTTGGCAGTTGGCAATGAAAATGTCCAGAGCAAGCAAAAAACCAGGGTGGGGTGTCCAGGAAGAGGATGAGGGTTGAAGACAGGAGAAGGGGTCATCAATGAGGGGTGGGGAGTTCTTCCCAAAGAAATAGGCTCAGAGATGGAGACGGCAGAAGAAGAGATCAGTGTTGTGGCAGGTGTGGAACTCACTGAGGTGTGGGCACAGGGGGACAAAGGTGAGGCCCTTACTGAGGATAAAACGTTCTGTTTCAGAGAGGGGAAGGTCAAAGGTAATGGTGAAAACCCGGCATGGATGAGAGCTGGGATCGGAGGGAGGAAGTGAACTGGTAGTGACTGAGGAGAAGGGAGGCTTGGAGTGTTCAGGGATGGCGGGGTGAGAGGAAGATGGAGTCTCCGAAGGCCCAAGAGCTGGCGATGAGACCTAAGAGTCTTACTGAGGATAAAATGTTCTGTTTCAGAGAGGGGAAGGCTTCTGGCTGCTCACTACTGACGAATGAATCTCTTATCAACACTGCAGTCACCTTCACCTCCCAGCTGTGCTGAGCCACAACACCAGACTCAGTGCCAGAGACCCGGTCACTGTGGTTCCACCTTGGTAGGTTGTTCCCCCCTCCGTCTCTAAAGGTATATACTTATTATTGAGGGGAGCAGCCACAGCTGTACTCTGAACTGGCTGTGCACAGTCGGCACCTCCTTAATCGCGGGTTCCACATGCGCGGATTCAACCAACCGCAGATCGGGAAAACCCAGAGGCTCGCCTCGCATCTCGCGCATTCGCTACTTGTTTTGTGAGCGAGAGGAAGGAGTTTAAGTCTACAGGGATGGCTGGCTGGCTATGTAAAGTGCTACAGCCTCAAGAACTTAAAGATCACGGGAGAATCGGGATCAGCTGAGGCGGCATCGGAGTTCCCAGAAGAGCTACGATGGTTGCGTCTGTACTGAACAGGTACAGACTTTTTTTTCTTGTCGTTATTCCCTAAACAATACAGTATAACAACTATTTACATAGCATTTCCATTGTATCAGGTAGTATAAGTAATCTAGAGATGACTTAAAGTATACAGGAAGATGTGCGTAGGTTATATGCAAATACTACGCTATTTTATATAAGGGACTTGAGCATCTGCGTTTTTTGGTATCCCGGAACCAATCCCCCACGGATAACGAGGGCCGACTGTATTTCCCTTCCTTCTTCTGACAGTCACCCAGTTACCTGTCTCCTTCTACCGAGGGTAATTACCATCCTGTAGCTCCTGTCTGTCACCCCTCCTCCAATCTCTCATCTGAGTCGATGGTCATCTGACTGCTGCTCCAGTTCCTTAATATTTTCCCTCAGGAGCTGCGACTCGGTGCACCTGGTGCAGATGTGTTTATCTGGGAAACTGGAGATCTCTCTACCAGTCTTCCCACGTCCCACACTCAGTAGAAAACACTGCCCCCGAGCCATTCTCACTACACTACTCTGCCCTAACAGATGAGGAATGAACAAATAAGGACAGGGGGAGAGGGGGGAGAGGAAGGGGGAGGGAGAGAGGGAGAGGGGAGGGGGAGAGGGAGGGCAGAAAGAATGGGGGACAGAGTGGGGGCAGAGAACAGGGGGAGAGACGGGGAGGGAGAGAAAGCGGGTTAGGGAGAGAGAGAGAAGGGGGTTAGGGAGAGAGAGAAGGAAGTTAGGGAGGGAGAGGAGGGAGGGAGAGGGGAGGGGAGGGTGAGAGAGAGAGAGGGGGAGAGAGAGAAAGGGGGAGGGTGAGGGAGAGTGAGAGGGGAAGGGGAGGATGAGTGAGAGAGGGGGGAGGGAGAGAGGGGGAGGGGAGGTGGAGGGAAACTTCCAAGACAATTTCCCACACCCAAACCTGATCAGCTAAAACCACTCCAACACTGGCACACTCCAAAAGAATCGCCACTCCGCTTGCATTTGAATTAATTTTATTGGCCATCTCTAATGTATCTCTCTTGCTGATTCCTCAGCTCAGAGACACTGCCGTGAAACTCTGCCTTTGAAATCCCAGTCACTCTCCTGATTAAATGGTAGCTCTTTCTACGCAGCCCTAGTGTGGACTGTCCAGTTTTTGTATGAACACGGCCTAGAGTCAGTGGTCAGTGTGGATTAGCACTCGCTTTGGGTGTCGGCATTAAAATGAAGGTGTCTGAAAATTATCTGTAATTCACAGAAAGCATTGAGGATACATTGTAAGTATAGAATTGTCCTGCCATCTTTAGCATATAAAAATATCGTATTATATTGCATCAGGCAAGACTCTTCTTCCAAGAGTGTGTTGAGTGTGATGCTTGCTTGTTTTGCTTAAGAAAGACTTGTATACCCACCAGCTTCAGTGTCTCCCAGTGATTTTATTCACAGCCACAATAATATTTGCGGGCTTATCCAGGGTACATTTGTATCCCATCATGTGGCCAACAATCCAAACAGATTAGGTGGGAAAGTATTTCTTTAAGATTAGGACTCACACTTAGATCTGTTCAGGTCAGTGAGCATGGGGTCATGAAACATCACGAACACAGCAGTGAGCTGAACTCGTACATTTGAAAGTAGTGTGGTGTGTGTGTGCTTATGTAGAAGACAAGAATTTTTGGGTAATTTGGTGAGACAGGAACACCAGTTGACGAAGGGCGGACACTGAGCAGTCGGGACACCAGTGGGGTGCACGCATACTCACTATATGGTAGCAGACTCATTTGCAAGTGTGTTTGTGTGTTTTATGAATAAGTCTTGGTGCAACCGTTTTAAATTCAGTGGAATACAACAGACATTATGAGTTCAGACACACAGAGTGGCAGGCTGCAGAGTACATTCTCTGGCTTTAAGTGTGTACTGTTTGATTTTTTTATCCATCAGTTACGTTTTGTGAAGTGTGGGAATTAGTGTGGAGGTACTGGAGGGAGAGATTATACCCAGATATACCCATCAGGAGGCACCTGTTTAGGTCAGGCAACATCAGTCACAATGTCATCACAGGGAACATGATGTTAGATCTGGCCATTGGAGGACAAATGTTGCCTCAGTCAGCAGGAGACACAGTAATGAAGGAGAGCTTCAAGTTCCAATACATCATACGAATCAATATGTGTAGAAGTTGCCACCAATTCTTCACTTGACTGCAGATTGGACATGTGTTGTGAAGGAGGCAAAGCAGATAATTCATCAATGGACTAAACACACTAAAGTAATTAAAGCACATGCTGGTAAGGCAAATGAAACATTGAGTAACCCAGGCTTTTGGAATTGGGGAACAAATGATTTTTATGTACTCTCATAATTGGGTACATAATTATCAACTTAGAAGATGGAAGGCTAAAATAATGTAGAAATTAGGGATGTTTTATAAAACAGCAGATGATTGTTGATCTAAAGTGTTTTAAATTCAGTAAGTATTAGCAGTATTTATAAACAAGTGTCCCCCATTTTTCGAATGTTCGCTTTACGACACCTCACTGTTACAAAAGACCTATATTAGTTACCTGTTTTCGTTAACAGAAGGTGTTTTCACGGTTAGAAAAAAAGGCAGTGCACCCCGAGCAGCCAAGCTCCTCCCCCGGAATTGCATTATAACCAACATTGCTTAAACATGTACCTGTGAGCATCTGTGCTTTATGTCCATTTATTTTGTGCATTCATTAGCAATATGAGCTCTAAGGTATCAGGAAAGCCTAAAAGAGCTCGTAAGTGTGTTACACTTAGCATAAAACTAGATGTAATTAAGTGTTTCGATCGTGGTGAACAAAGTAAGGATATAGTGAGTTTGGCTAAAGGTTTGTGGAAATTGACAAAGATGATGTTGAAGAGGTTTTGGCATCCCGTGACCAAGAACTGAGAGATGAAGAGCTGATGAAGAGGAAAGGATAACAATTGAAGCCGAATGCAGTAGTGAAGTCGTCCAAGAACTGAACGTGAAGCAATTGCGTGAGATTTTCGCTGGGATTGACAACGCTGCAATGATTACAGAAAAGTATGACTTTAATTTTGAAAAGATCTGTAGGTTTAGGGCTTATTTGCAGGATGGTTTGAGTACTTACAAAGAACCGTATGATTGGAAAATGGGCGAGGCTAAGCAGTCAATCCTACTGTCGTTTTTCAAGCCTTTCACGTCAGCCACAGCAGACGACAAAACTCAACCTTCGGCATCGAGGCAGGCAGACATAAAGAAGGTGACCTGCCTGCCCTGATGGAAACAGACGACGATGAGATGACACACCAGTCTCCCATAACCTCAACCTCCAATGACTCACCCTAACACACCGATTGCGGTAAGTGAAACTACACTGTACATACATCATTTATACTTTATATATGCTGTGTAGTTTTATGTGTTACTTGGTAGCTTCATAGCTTAAAAGTTACTGGAAAGAGTGTTTCTGCTGGGAGCACTTTCGCCGTGTGTTTTTGCAGTGAGTGCTGCCGAGAGCGCTTGCGTGAGATTTTCGCTGCGGTGGACAGCGCTGCAATAATTGCAGAAAAGTATTCCTACTTTATATAGGCTGTGTATTTATCAGATCATTCCTGCTTTTACTATATGTTACTGTTATTTTAGGTTTTATATGTTATTTGGCATGATTTGGTAGGTTATTTTTTGGGTCTGCGAATGCTCACAAATTTATCCCATATACTTAATTCTTCACTTTCCGACATTGCAGCTTATGAACCATTTCATAGGAACGCTCCACCTGCGAATAGTGGGGGAAACCTGTAATTTAAGTTCTGCACACCTACTGGTTTTTTCATGGCAGTCAACAGGAGAAGAGGATAATGATCTTAAGATAAATATTTTTGGATCAATGAGGGAGATATTGGCCAGATGGAACCAAAGACTACAAATCAGTGAATTCAGAAAAATCAGGAACAGTGGAAGTAGACAAAAAATTGTCTTTGTTCTTGCTATGCGCTTGAAGGAGATGGAGGCTGCTGTTCTGTGGGATTGTCCTTGCAGCCCCTCCCCCCCCCCCCCCCCCCCCTTTTGTGAACTCTGAACTGATTCCTGCTCGGGATAATCCAATCAGAACAATTGTATGTAGACACAAGGAATTTCAGCTAATGACCTGCTACACCTGAGACCATTCTCAGAGGAATGGCTGTTTATTACATAAAAGTAGCAGGCTTGCCAGTGAAGCAATTTGATTTCTCATTACACTCAGTGCGGGTCACTTGGTTTGACTGGTTTGAACCAGCCAGAGTTGAAAAGAACAAAGGCACGAGGCTGCAGGCAAAAACAAAAGAACAATACTGGTTGTAGCCCTGGACGGAAGCCAATAAGAAGGTGACCTAGGTAGGTTAGATGACCTTGAGCCAACAGAATGGAGATGCATCATTTGAACTGATGATAAACACTGTAAGTATCAGGAGCTTCAAATACGAGGGAGCAATAAATCTCCAGCCTGCAGAGACCAAACATTGCAATGAGGACTCCACGGGCATATGGAGATCGGGACCATGAGGAATGCTTAGGCATCGTAGACTCGTTTCCCAGTAATACCTTTACTCTTCATTGCCTGTTCATGTAGGGTCAGTGAATCCTCGTGGGTGTGCATACAGGTAGTTAGTTTGTAAAGCCACATGCATTTTAGTTCTGACAAAAAAGGTTACTTGTTGGTAAATATAAATTTTCTCTGTGCCTCTCAGATCATTATTACTAAGGAGTCGAACTTTGTAACAATGCTCATTGACAAAAAAAGCTTATCTTTATTTTTATCATTTTGCCTTTAATCAACCAGGCCCTAATGAAGGATTAATGCTAATGCAGACGCCAGCATCTGTGCAATGGACGCTATGCAACTTCATGCAACCCTGACAGACTTACCCTTGATGATCAGCTGGTAGGTACTGTTAGTACGACTGACTTGATTTTCCATAGAGCAGGTGTAATATCCAGAGTCCGATTCCTGAGTTTTCCAAATGGTGAGCGTTACATTCCCATCGGACAGGGACTGCCGTTGGTCTACCGGGAGTACAACACCACCTCTCGTCCATAGAATGGAAGTGGCCACCCCTCTCTGCACTGTGCAGCTCAGCGCGACTGTGCCATTCTCAGAGACGTTGCTGGAGATGGATGGTGTGGAGAGAGGATCTGAAGAAAGACGGAGCAATTTTCAGGTAATGAATCATTAAATCAGGATTTATTGCAACAATCCAGGAGCAAATGGAAACTCGGTCAACAATCAGAGTAAATAAGTTAGAACATAGAACAGTATAGGCCCTTCGGGCCACAAAGCAGTGCCAACTTTTTAACCCACTCTAAGATCAATCTAACCCTTCCCTGATCCATAGCCCTTCATTTCTCTATCATCCATGTGCCTATCTAAGAGTTTCTTGAATGCCCCTAATGTATTTGCCTTCTACCACCACCCCTCATTAAAAAAAACTTACCCCTGACAACCTCCCTATATTTTCCTTCAATCATCTCAGAATGATGCCCCCGGATATCACCATCTGTTCCCTAGGAAAAAGACTCCAGCCTACCACTCAATCTATACTTCTCTTCGTCTTGTTCACCTCTATCAAGTCACCTCTCAATTTTCTTCACCCAAAGAAAATAGCTCAATCTCGCTCAGGTTACCCTTGTAAGACATGCTCTCCATTTCAGTGATCTCAGCAAAGGAAGGTGTAGCTGTGATTTTGGATGCACTCGAAATTCATGGGTGGGCTTCTGGAAAGTCTCATTGTACGTAATTCAGATGGATTAACCATTTGGTGGGGCAAGGGAAGAAATCTCAGGGGCCCTGGCCAAAATGGTTCAAGCTTGGAGACTCAGGATGATGGTTCGGGACTGAAAAATTGCAAATGCCACATCAGAAGAAAGAGTGTAGAGAACAGTAGCTACAGACCTGTGAATTACAGTGTATATTAAACAAGTAGTACAAAAATTGAAATAAAACAGTAGTGAGGTAGTGTTCCTGAGTTCAATGTCCATTCAGGAATCTGATGGCAGAGGGGAAGAAGCTGTTTCTGATTTGCTGAGTGTGTGCCTTTTGGCTTCTGTACCTCCTACCTGATGGTGGCAAAAATAACAAGGTATGACCTGGGTGCTGGGGGACCAGTATGATGGACACCACATTTGACGGCGCTTGAAGTATGCCAACACTTGTGGCTGCCCCCACACATCCTCAGACCTTATTGGTCGTAGATGCAACCTACACACTTCACTCTGTGTTTCAATGTTTCTATGTACATTTAACAAATAAAGCTTATCTTTTTAGTTATGTGCTCTTTGTATTTAACAGCTTGTACTAACTCATCACACTTCTCCAAGTCAGTGCTAATTTTGCAGCTGCTTATTTTTTATCCAGACCTTTCCAACTATTGAGGTACACTGACAGGTCACTGGTACTTTATAGTGTTATGGTCATCTCTATACTACCATGCCACCCTTGAAAAAGTAACTGAGAGACTTATTATTTGTTAAGCTATTCATCCCATCAAATCCCTGCTGGCTCCCAGCGCAACAATCCTTCCTTTCCCACTCCTTCCTCATTTCCCAGGATTCTATTGATTCAAAACAAATTTATTATCAAAGTATGCACCGTATATGTCACCATACACCACCCTGAGATTCATTTTCTTGCAGGCATTCACAGTAGATCAAAAGTGCAATAGAATCAATGACAAACTGCACACAAACACAGTCTGACAATCAATGTGCAAATAAAAGATGTGCAAATACAAAAAAAAACAATAAATTATAAATAAGTAAATAAATAATAGTGAGAACATGAATTGTCGAGTCCTTGAAAGTAAGCCCATGTGTTATATTCAATGATCAGTTCAGTGTTGTGGAGAGTGAAAATGTCAATGCTGGTTCAATAGCCTGATGTATAACTGTTCCTGAGCCGGGTGGTCTGGCACCCATGGCTCTTGCTCTCTTCTCACTGCTGTCATCAGCAAGAAGGTGCATGTACATTAACTCCATTCCTGTCTTCCTCTCTTTTACCAGCACAGGAGGTAATTTGCTACAGCCGATTAAATGAGCTGCATCCCTTGGGGATATGACGGGAAGCCAGACTACCCAGGGAAAAGTGTGGAGCTGAGAGGCTTCAGTATTACAAACAGGAAAAAAATCAACAGAAGCTGGAAATTCAAAGCAACACACTCGAAATGCTGGAGGAACTCAGCAGGCCAGGCAGCATCCATGGAAAACAGTAAACAGTTGAGGTTTCGGGCCAAGATCCTTCATCAGGGAAATAATAACAGGGTTGTGGTGCAATAAAAACAGGATGCTCATCATGGGAGATTTTAATTAGATTGGCATCTCCCAAGAGCAAGGTGTTTAGAAGGGGTTGGGGGAGTTTGTTAGGTGTGTTCAGTAAGGTTTCCTGATACAATATGTAAATAAAGCTAAAAGAGGAGAGGTTGCACTTGATCTGGTATTAGGAAATGAACCTGGTCAGGTGTCAGGTCTCTCAGTGGAAGAGCATTTTGAAGATAATGTTTAATTGGAGTAAGGGGAAATATGAAGCTATTAAGCAGGAACTTGGAAGAATAAATTGGGAGCAGATGTTCTCAGGGAAATGAAAAGCAGAAATGTGGCAAATGTTCAGGGGATATTTGTGTGGCATTTTGCATAGGTAGGGAAAGGATGGTAGGGTACAGGAAACGTGATGTACAAAGGTTGTTGAAAATTGAGTCAAAAAGAAAAGATTATGAAAGGTTCAAAATATTAGGTAATGACAGAGATCTAGAAGATTATAACGCTAGCAGGAAGGTGCTTAAGAATGAAATTAGGAGAGCCAGAAGGAGGCAGGAGAAGGCCTTGGTGGGCAGGATTAAGGAATTCTACAAGTATGTGAAGAGCAAGAGGATAAGACATGAGTGAATAGGACCAATCAAGTGTGACAGTGGAAAATGGTACTTAATGAATACTTTGCTTCAGTGTTCACTACAGAAAAGGATCTTGGCGACTGTAGGGATGACTTACAGTGGACTGAAAAGCTTCAGCATATAGACATTAAGAAAGAGGATGTGCTGAAGCTTTTGGAAAGAATCAAGTTGGATAAGTCACAGGGACCAGACAAGATGCACCCCAGGCTACTGTGGGAAGAGGAGATTGCTGAGCCTCAGGCTATGATCTTTGCATTATCAATGGTGATAGGAGAGGTTCCAAAGGATTGGAGGGTTGTGAATGTTGTTCCCTTACTCAAGAAAGGGAGTAGAGATAGCTCAGGAAATTATGGACCAGTGAGTCTTACTTTAGTGGCTGGTAAGATGATGGAGAAGACCCCGAGAGGCAGAATTTATGAATATTTGGAGAGGCATAATATGATTAGGAATAGTCAGCATGGCTTTGTCAAAGGTAGGTCGTGCCTTACGAGCCTGACTGAATTTTTTAGGATGTGACTGAACACATTGATGAAGGTAGAGCAGCAGATGTAGTGCACATGGATTTCAGCAAGGCATTTGATAAGCTACCCCATGCAAGGCTTATTGAGAAAGCATTGGGTCATGGTATCCAAGGGGGCATTGCTTGGCAATAAACTGGACTGGTCAAAGAACACTGAGGCTGTCTACAAGAAGGGTCAGAGCCGTCTCTACATCCTGAGGAGACTGAGGTCCTTTAACATCTGCTGGACGATGCTGAGGATGTTCTACAAGTCTGTGGTGGCCAGTGCTATCATGTTTGCTGTTGTGTGCTGGGGCAGCAGGCTGAGGATAGCAGACACCAACAGAATCAATAAACTCATTCGTAAGGCCAGTGATGTTGTGGGGCTGGAACTGGACTCTCTGACAGTGGTGTCTGAAAAGAGGATGCTGTCCAAGTTGCATGTCATCTTGGAAAATGTCTCCCATTTACTCCATAATGTACTGGTTAGGCACAGGAGTACATTCAGCCAGAGACTCATTCCACCGAGATGTAACACTGAGCGTCATAGGAAGTCATTCCTGCCTGTGGCCATCAAACTTTACAACTCCGCCCTCGGTGTGTCAGACACCCTGAACCAATAGGCTGGTCCTGGACTTATTTCCACTTGGCATAATTAACTTATTATTATTGAATTATTTATGGTTTTATATTGATATATTTCTACACTATTCCTGGTTGGTGCGACTGTAACAAAACCCAATTTCCCTCGGGATCAATAAAGTATGTCTGTTTGTCTGTCTGTAGATCCAGAATTGGCTTGCCCACATAAGGCAAAGAGTAGTTGTAGACAGGTCATATTCTGCATGGAGATCGGTCACCAGTGTTGTGCCTGGGGGTTCTGTTCTAGGACCCCTTTTCTTCGTGATTTTTATAACTGACCTGGATGAGGAAGTGGAGGGATAGGTTTGTAAATTTGCTGATGACACAAAGGCTGGGGGTGTTGTGGATAGTGTGGAGGGTTGTGAGAGGTTACAGTGGGATATCGATACGATGCAAAACTGGGCTGAGAAGTGGCAGATGGAGTTCAACCCAGATAATTGTGAGGTGCTTCATTTTGGTAGGTCAAATATGATAGTAGAATGTAGTATTAATGGTAAGACTCTTGGCATGTGGAGAATCAGAGGTATCTTGGGGTCCGAGTCTATAGGACACTCAAAGCTGCTGTGCAGTTTGACTCTGTGGTTAAGGCGGCATATGGTGCATTGGCCTTCATCAATCGTGGGATTGAGTTTCAGAGCTGAGAGGTAATGTTGCAGCTATATAGGACACTGGTCAGATCCCACTTGGAGTACTGTGCTCAGTTCTCACCTCACTACAGGAAATATAGAAACTATAGAAAGGGCATAGAGGAGATTTACAAGGATGTTGCCTGGATTGGGAAGCATGGCTCATGAGACTAGGTTGAGTGAACTCGGCCTTTTCTCCTTAGAGCGACGGAGGATGAGAGGTGACCTGATAGAGGTGTATAAGATGATGAGAGGCATTGATCGTGTGGATAGTCAGAAGCTTTTTCCCAGGGCTGATGAGGCTAACATGAGAGGACACAGTTTTGTGGTGCTTGGAAGTAGGTACAAAGGAAATGTCTGGGGTAATTTATTTTAAAACGTGGTGATTGCGTGGAATGGGCTGCCGGCGACGGTGGTGGAGGCAGATACAATACAGTCTTTTAAGAGTCTCTCAGATAGGTACATGGATCTTAGGTAATTTCTAATGTAAGGACATGTTCGGCACAGCTTTGTTCTATGTTCTATTTCCATCAGGACTGGAGTATTCGTTGCTGCACCACTGTTCTACTCTAAAAGGTGATGATGGTAAGGTAGTTGAGGTTTAAATGGTTTTTTAAATAGAAATGTGCCACATAATACACCTGTAAACAATGCACACAGAACGAAATGAAACATAGAAACACAAGAGTAATGTCAGCAGAAGAATAAATCTGAATAATTAACACAAGCAGAGAAAGAAGGAAGATTGATCACTGAACACAAGAGAAGTGCATGGTGATGTATCCAAGTCAGCACTAAGATCAAACATTTCCTTAAAAAGTGTCAATGATTGGGACAATTTAACTCCCAATTATGCCAATAACCAATCTTAGAGGCATAGTGACCTGTGAACAAGGTAATAATACTCATAGACATTTCTCCCCCACACACCCACTCCTGGGATAAATCATGTGATGTGGAAGAAAACCTTTGTGATCTGCCTGATAAAAGCAATGATATAATGCTGTGGCTTTACTGGGCATTGTTCAGACTACATTTGGAGAATTGTGAACAGTTCTGAGTCCGATATCTAAGAATCTTCTTTCTGATGGCAGCAGTGAGAAGAGAGCACGTTGTGGGTGGTGGGAGTTGATGATGAGGGATGCTGCGTTCCTGCAACAGCATTTCATGCAGATGTACTCAATGATTGGGAGGGCTTTACCTGTGATGGGCTGGGCCGAATCCACTACTTTTGTAGGATTTTCCGTTCAAGGGTAAAATCCTTGAGCTAAAAATAGCACAAGGAGCTATTAAGGCCAAGGTCTTGGAGTTTATTGATTAGTTTTGAGGGATGGTGGTACTGAATGTTGAGCAGTAGTTGATAAAGACAATCCTGATCTATCCATTGTTGCTGTCCAGGGTTGTGTGAAGAGCCAATGAGATGGCATTTGCTGTGGACCTGTTGCTCCTGTAGGCAAATTGGAGCAGATCCAAGTCACATTTGAGGCAGGAATTGATATGTTCCATCACCCACCTCTCAAAAACTTCCATCACTATAGATGTAAGTGGTACTGGGTGATAGACATAGAGGTAGGTCACCACACTCGTCTGGGGCACCACTGTAATTGAAGCCTGTTTGAAGCAGGTGGGTACCACACACTGCCAATGCAAGACATTGAAAATCTCAGTGAACGCTCCAGCCAGTTGATTACGACCATGTCTTCACAGTTTTAAACACTGAATTAGTGCCACAAGATTAGCTGATCAAATATTTACATTAACAAGCAGATGTACGGTGTCGCTGACAAAGAGGCCACTGCTTGTAGATTTTTCCACAAAGCTTGGGAACCTCAGATTTTCAGACAGCTTTACAACGAAGTGACTGTGATTTGACTGCTTAAAGTCTGCTAGTCTGGACATGTTTTTTGTTCCACTGGAGATACAACAATGAGGGTAAATGCAGGCAGGCTTTTTCACTAAGGTTGAGTGAGACCAGAAATATTAGTCACAGGTTAATGGTGAAAGGTGAAATATTTAGGGGTAAGCTGAGGGGATCTTCTTCACTCAGAGGGTGGTGCAAGTGTGGAATGAGCTGTCTGTGGAAGTAGTGGCTGTGCGCTCAACTGCATTCTTTAAGAGAAGCTTGGATCGGTACTTGGACAGGGAGGGTAGGAGGTATTATACTCCAAGTGAGGACAATGGTATAAGGTAAAATGACGTTTGGCATGGACTGGATGGGCTGAAGGGCCTGTTTCTGTGCTGTAGCGCTTTGTGATTCTGTTCACCTCTGAGGTATAAAATAGCAAAGTCAGTTGAATTTGTTATTGGCCTAATGAAGTCCATGAATTTAGGCATTGGCAAACGCTATAAACAGTGACCATGGAGACCACATTGTATGATAAGATCCCGAGAGACAAGAGCTCAAAACAAACACTTGCTGTCATTATCTGTAAAGAAGCAGAGCAGGAAAAACAAATCAGTCTGGTGCCAGATGTCCTGATCAAATAGAGGCAAATGGTGGGGAGAGAGCAAGGCTTACACATGCAGAGGTGTGAATTCCTATCACCTACAATACTGGATCATTGGTGCTCCTTTAGGGACTTCCAGCATCCAGGTCACACCCTGCTCTCAATTCTCCCATCAGGCAGAGGTACAGGAGCCTGAAGGCCCAGTTCCACAACAGGTTCTTCCCACCGTCTCCAGGTTCTTGAACACTCCCAAGAAACAGAAACTCGGGCTACTCTTCCTTCTCTCTCTGGACTTGACAAAAATAAACAAACCTAATGACGTGTAAATTACATATAATTTATATTCTTGTTTCTGCTGCTGCTGCATGATGCTGATTTTCATGGCGTTTATACTCTGGGCGTGTATGGCCATGAACTTGAATCACTGAGCTTGCAAAACAACTGATACAGAACAAAATGTTGCCTCAGCATCCTGTCACCATGGAATTGTTTTAATTCAGTGATTACAGATCATCTGGGGACTTACCAATGACTTGAAGAGTTAGAATCCTGGTCCTCTTGGGGTCTAAATCCACTGTCATTTTGTATTGGCCACTGTCTGCTTTCTTTACAATGTTCAACACAAAGGATCCATCCAAAGTGTTAACTTTAATTCGATTCTTGTACTTCTCAAATATGATAGGGGGCCCTCCACCTACTTCTGTGATGGGAAGTACTACGGTAGGAGTTGAAAACTCCCAGTTCAAGATCTCGAATTCCTTGTCGGTTCCAGGGAATTGAACGGAGGAACCTGTAGAAGCCACCATGCTGTGACTCACCACCTGAGCTAAAAAGCAAGACACTCAGAGTCACGGCTCAGATACACTCACTGACAAACACAAGCAGATGTACAGTGTCAACCCTTCAGTTTGGCAACAAAAAAAATGCTCAAAGGGTTCATTTATTATCAAAGTATGAATCCAAATATGACTGAGATTTGTCTTCTCCATATAGCCACAGAACCAAGAAAGAATATGAAAGTCGTTCTGAGAAAAAAAACAACACCCCCCACCCAACACAAAACGAAAGGCATCCTGATCATCAGCCCCCAAAACCCCTCTCCCTGCACAAAGCAGAAAATATACATCAAACCCCAATCCCCCCTCTCTCTGCACAAAGTAGGAAATGTACATCAAACCCCAATCCCCCCTCTCCCTACACAAAGCAGAAAATGTACATCAAACCCCAATCCCCCCTCTCCCTGCACAAAGTAGGAAATGTACATCAAACCCCAATCCCCCCTCTCCCTGCACAAAGTAGGAAATGTACATCAAACCCCAATCCCCCCTCTCCCTACACAAAGTAGGAAATGTACATCAAACCCCAATCCCCCCTCTCCCTGCACAAAGTAGGAAATGTACATCAAACCCCAATCCCCCCTCTCCCTACACAAAGCAGAAAATGTACATCAAACCCCAATCCCCCCTCTCCCTGCACAAAGTAGGAAATGTACATCAAACCCCAATCCCCCCTCTCCGTGCACAAAGTAGGAAATGTACATCAAACCCCAATCCCCCCTCTCCCTGCACAAAGTAGGAAATGTACATCAAACCCCAATCCCCCCTCTCCCTGCACAAAGTAGGAAATGTACATCAAACAGACAGACAGACATACTTTATTGATCCTGAGGGAAATTGGGTAAACCCCAATTCCCCCCTCTCCCTGCACAAAAAATAGCAGAACCCAACTGGCTTGTCATCTCCCCCAAAACCCCTTTCCTCACACAGAAAGCAATGGGTGTAAAGCACAAAAAATATAAAAGCAAGCCCGAAAAAGTCCACAGTCCGTGGAGACAATAGTCCAGTTTATAACACAGAACCATGGTAACATCTTCTGTCATCAACAGAAAAGAGAGACACCACACAAGTGCAGAGCTTCACTTCCGTCTGGCTGAGTGTCTTCAAATAAACCTTCTCTTTTACCAGTCAATATGGACTCAGATTAATTAACACTACCTCTGAAAAACATCAGGCACTACCAGAAAATGCAAAATTGACTTGTTAGATATCAAAGATGTTGTTAGATAGGTATATGGACAGGAAAGGAGTGGAGGGTTATGGGCTGAGTGCGGGTAGGTGGGACTAGGTGAGATTAAGAGTTCGGCACGGACTAGGAGGACCGAGATGGCCTGTTTCCGTGCTGTGATTGTTATATGATTGTTATATGGTTATATGGTTAATCCACCATTAAACAGATGAGGGAGGCAAGGTAAAGAGTGTGTGAAATAAATGGATAAATGGAGTAACTGAGTTCCTCCAACTCAGCTGCTCAGTCAATATCTGTGGGAGGGAGCTGGGCATGCAATAAAGAGAGCCAGTAAGAAGAGGTGGAGGGAAGGGGCAGATGAAGAACTGGCAAGTGATCGGTAGATCCAGGGGCGGAGGCAAGAGTGTAACAGAGGCTGGGAGCTGATTGTTGGACGCTGTAGATGATGAGATCTGACTGAAGCATGGGACAACTAAGGGAGGGGCTGGTGGGCAGATAGAATGGTGGAGGAGGGGAAAGAGAGAGGGACATGGGGGCTGTGGTGGTTGATGTAGAGAAAATTGGTAGATCAGAAGGAGAGAAATGGACAGATGAGGAATTTACCTGAAATTAGAGAATTCAATGCTCATGCCATGGGGTTCCAGACTACCCAGGCAGAGGGTGAGGTGCTGGACATCTAGGTTGTGTTTGCCCTCACCTGGCTGTGCAGGTGGCCAAACAGAGATCGGTCAGTGTTTGAATGGGGAGGGAAGTTAAAATGGCTGGCAACTGGGAGCTCACAGTGGACGGAGGGCAGATACTCGTCAAACTGGTCACCCGGACCGTGCTTGGTCTCACTGATGTAGAGGAGGCCTCATCCAGGGCTACGGATGAAATAACAAGGTTGAATGCCATGCACATGCATCTCCACCTCACTCAGAACGGCTGCTTAGGGCCCTGATGTTGTAAGTGTGTAGACCTGCTCCCGATGGTGAAGGTGGAACTGACAGACCGTCTGAACTGAGAGTTCAGAAAGTTTGACAGATTCATCCAAAAATTGCCTTTTGACCCATTGTGCCTGTGCTCCCTCCCACACACCTACCTCATGAGCCTCCATGTTACTAATTTTCATACTTACACAAGTTGTCATACTTTCAACAGATAACTACATTTCAAACAATGTACTTTCACTTTTCTTCTCACTGAACCAGCTCTTGGGCCAGATTGCAGTCACTGTCCGCCTGCAGAGACTGGAGAATAGTTTTACCTGCAGCCCGCTGGCTGAGAAGCTGCCAGAGGCAGAACAAAGAGCAGCTCAATGTCTTCATCTGTGCAGAGGTGCCGGCACTGGAAGCTCATTCAGTAATGACAGGGGGGCAGGGGTTGCTGTAGACAGCGAGATTCCACGCCAGAGAGATCTGCATCATGTAGAGAGAGCAGAAGAAATTGAAAGGACAAAAATATATAATAATAAACTATTATTGGTCACAATTCCAAAACTGGTCTGGGAGCATACTGTACATGCATGTTGCAAATGGAAGGGCAGGCAGAGGAAATAGTTAAAAAAGCATCATTGCTTCCTAAACAGAGAAGAGATTACAAGTGCAAACACAAGGAAATCTGCAGATGCTGGAAATACCAGCAACACACAAAATGCTAGTCCAACCTCATCTCCTTCCGAACACTCTGCTCTCCACTCCCTCCACACCAATCCTAACCTCACTATAAAACCCGCTGATAAGGGGGTCGCTGTTGTAGTCTGGCATATTGACCTCTACCTTGCTGAGGCACAGTGACAGCTCGCCGATACCTCCTCTTATTTACCCCTCAATCATGACCCCACTAAGGAGCAACCAGCCACTGTCTCCTATACCATCACCAACCTTATCAGCTCTGTCAATCTCCCATTCACTGCCACCAACCTCATAGTTCCCACACCCCGCACTTCCTGTTTCTACCTCCTACCCAAGATCCACAAACCTGCCTGTCCAGGTAGACCCATTGTCTCAGCTTGCTCCTGCCCCACTGAACTCATTTCTGCATACCTTGACACTGTCTTATCCCCCCTTGTTCAATCCCTTCCCACCTATGTTTGTGATACTTCTCACGCTTTGAATTTTTTCAATGATTTTAAGTTCCATGGCCCCCACTGCCTATTTTCACCATGGATGTCCAGTTCCTATATACCTCCATCCCCCACCAGGAAGGTCTCAAAGCTCTCCGCTTCTTTTTGGATTCCAGATCTAACCAGTTCCCCACTACCAGCACTCTCATTCGACTAGCAGAATTAGTCCTTACACTTAATAATTTCTCCTTTGGCTCCTCCCACTTCCTCCAAAGCAAAGGCGTAGCCATGGGCACCCGTATGGGTCCCAGCTATGCCTACCTTTTTGTTGGCTTTGTGGAACAGTCCATGTTCCAAGTCTATACGGGTATCCGACCCCCACTTTTCCTTCGTTACACCAACAAACTGCATTGGTGCTGCTTCCTGCATGCGTGCTGAGCTTGTTGACTTCATTAACTTTCCCTCCAACTTTCACCCTGCCCTCAAATTTACCAGGTCCATTTCCAACGCCTCCCTCTCCTGTCTTGATCTTTCTGTCTCTGTCTCTGGAGACGGCCTATCTACTGATATCTACTATAAGCCTACAGACTCTCACAGCTACCTGGACTATAGCTCTTCCCATCCTGTCTCTTGCAAAGATGCCATCCTCTTCTCGCAATTCCTCTGTCTCCGCCGCATCTGCTCGCAGGATGAGGCTTTTCATTCCAGGACAACAGAGATGTCTTCCTTTTTTAAAGAAAGGGGCTTCCCTTCCTCCACCATCAACTATGCTTTCAAGCTCAGCTCTCCCATTTCACGCACATCTGCTCTCACCCCATCCTCCCGCCACCCCACTTGGGATAGTGTTCCCCTTGTCCTCATCTACCACTCCACCAGCCTCTGGGTCCAACATATAATTCTCTGTATCTTCCGCCACCTCCAACGGGATCCCACCACCAAGCACATTGTTCCTACCCCCCTTTTCTGCTTTTCGCAGGGATCGCTCCCTACGCGACTCCGTTGTCCATTCGTTTCCCCCTCCCCATCTCTTCCCACCAATCTCCCTCCTGCACTTACCCTTGCAAGCGGAACAAGTGCTACACCTGCCCTTACATTTCCTCCCTTACCACCATTCAGGGCCCCAGACAGTCTTTCCAGGTGAGGCGATACTTCACCTGTGAGTCAGCTGATGTGTTATATTGCGTCGGGTGCTCCAGGTGTGGCTTTTTATATATTGGTGAGACCCGACGCATACTGGGAGACCATTTCGCTGAACACTTACGCTCTGTCCGCCAGAGAAAGCAGGATCTCCCAGTGGCCACACATTTTAATTCCACGTCCCATTCCCATTCTGATATGTCCATTCCTGGCCTCCTCTACTGTCCTGAACTCAGGTTGGAGCAACAACACCTTATATTCCGTCTGGGTAGCCTCCAACCTGATGGCATGAACATTGATTTCTCTAACTTCTGTTAATGCCCCTCCCCATTTTACCCCATCCCTCAATTATTTATGTATTTTCCCCTTTTTTTTCTCTTTTCTCTCTCTGTCCCTCTCACAATCACACCTTGCCTGCTCTCCATCTTCCTCTGGTGCTCCCCACCCCCTTTCTTTCTCCGTAGGCCCTCCGTCCCATGATCCTCTCCATTCTCCAGCTGTGTATCCCTTTTGCCAATCACCTTTCCAGCTCTTAGCTTCATCCGTCCCCCTCCTGTCTTCTCCTACCATTTTGGATCACCCCCACCCCTCCCCTCCCCATCCCACTTTCAAATCTCTTACTATCTCTTCTTTCAGTTAGTCCTGACAAAGAGTCTCAGCCCGAAACGTTGACTGTACTTCTTCCTATAGATGCTGCCTGACCTGCTGCGTTCCACCAGCATTTTGCGTGTGTTACAAGAGATTACAGGCACATGATATTGTTGATAAACTTATAGATAGCCCTCCAATAAAATACTTTGGAATTCAATCGGAGAGTGTGACAATTCAGGCAACCACAGGAATCCAAGAGAAGGTATTTAGCAAACATATATTGACAATGCTTCTCCCTATAAATGCTGACTGGCCTGCTGTGATTCACCAGCATTTTGTATGTGTAACCAACAGGTTGACTAGGTTTGTACTCATTGAAATTTAGAAGAAGCTTGCAAATTTCTTTCTAGATTGGACAAATAAATGTTATCAAATACATAAAGCACAGTACATTAGAGAACAGAGGGTTCATGGGCCACAATATTCTTCCAACCTCTTAACCTTCTGTAAGTTCAATCTGAAACTCCATTTCTTATCATCCATGTGTGAATCTAAGTTCATTAAATGCCCGTAATCTATCTGCCTCTGCCACCACCCCTGGCAGGGAATTCCACTGACCCACCACTCTCTAACTTACTCCTCATTTCTGACATGGCTCTCACATCACCCATACCTTTCTCCAATCACCTAAAAATTATGCCCCCATGTGTTAGCCACTTCCACCCTGAGAAAATGTCTCTGGCTATCAACTCTATCTGTGCCTCTTGTACACCTCTACTAAGCCATCTCTCATCCTCCTTTGCTCCAAAGAGAAAAGACCTATCTCACTCAATACATCTTTGTAAGACATGCATGGCAATATCCTGGTAAATATCCTCTGCACCCTGTCTAAAGCTTTCACATCTTTCCTGTAATGAAGTGACAGGACAAAACACAACATTCCAAGTGTGGTATAACCAGGGTTTGACTGAGCTGTAACATTACCCAATGGCTCTTGAACACAATCACCCAATTAATGAAGGCCAACACACCATTCACTCTCTGAACAATCATATTAATTATCAGGGAATCCCTGGGACAACTTTTTCAAACATTGTCAGGCCAATGTTAGGATATTGTGTGCAGTTCTGGCATCACACTGTAGGAAGAATACAATTCCACTGGAGAAGGTCCCAAGGACAATCACCAGGATGGTGTTCAGGATGATCCAGGATGGACCATTTCAGTTAAGAAGGAGACGGGATAGATTGAACTGCTTTCTTTGGAGTAAATGAGACTGAGAGGGGCCTGAGCATTTTGCAAGGTTGTTTCCTTGGCAACAATCCTGAGTGTTCCCTCCTATGTACCTGACCTATGGTGAGCCATAGGTAGGGAACACAGTAGGAAGCTTTTCTCCAGAAGAGTTGACTGAGACCAGAGATCATAGATTTTTGGTGAGAACCAAGTGCTTTTGAGGAAATCTGAAGATTTTGTTTTCACTGAGAAGATGGCTGCAATCTGGAATGCCCTGCCTGAGAAAGTGCCGGATACAAGTACCCTTACAACCTTGACAAGCACTGGAGTCACCAAAGCACAAATGGCCACAGGCCAAAAGCTGATAAATGGGATCTGTGTAGGCCAGCAGGACACAGTGAGCTGAGGGATCTGCTTCTATGCTGCATGACTGTATAACAAGGAACAAGGGCTTCAGACATGAAAGATCATTACCAGAAGGTTGCCCTCCAAGTCAACACCATTGGGTCTTGGAAGTGTAGCCATTGGTCCTTCATCATTGCTGGAAATAAAACTTAATCTTCCTTCCGTAACAGCTCTGTGGGAGTTCACCAGAAAGACTGCAGTGGTTCAGGAAAGGAGCTCAGCTCCGTCTTCTGCATTCTGAAAAAGAAATGTGGAAATAAGCTGTTGTACTCAGTGAATAACATCTTGATTTTTCTCAGGTTGCAAGTTCAAGTCCCACTCACCGACCATAACCTCCCTAGGTCTGAGCAGGTCAGAGCAGAGTTACAATACCCTGGATAGCATTTTAACTGGGTGCACACCACCTGGTGTGAAGGGGCCACTTCAGAGGATTGTAAAATCTCAGCCAGCTCCATCATGGGCTTTAGCCTCCCCAGCATTGAAAAACATCTACAAAAGGCACGTACAAACAAGTTGGATGAACTCAGAAGGTTGGGCAGCATCCGTTGAAAGGAGCAGTCAACGTTTCGGGCCGAGACCCTTCGTCAGGACACAGTGCTGACTTAGTTTGTACATGTTGATTTGCAACAGCATATGCAGCGTTTTGTATCTACAGAAGGCATTGTCTCAAAAAGGGTGCATCATTCATTAAAAACCCTCCTTCACCAGTGACATACCCTCTTCACCAGTGACATACTTATTTGCAAATCTTGTTATCAATCACAATATATTTTTTCAAGTGCCTATCTTTTATCCTGTAAATACCTGCAAGAAAATGAATTACAGGGGAGGAAAATGGACAGTTGGCGTTTTGTTTCCAGGTGTAATCTGGACTGAAACTGATGCAACATGGACACGAAACTGGCTGCAAATCTTGGGAATAGTCTGCTGCACGTTAGCTCGAGATCTGATCCAAAATAATGAGAGTGGAAACACGGGGAATACACACAATCGGTTAGAGAATCTCAGCACGCCTGGAGTACCGATTGAAAAGAGTGCAGCCGACATTATGGGCCGAGACCCTTCGGCAAAAGCAGGTCTGTATTTTTTGTGTGTTGCTTGGATTTCGAGCATCTGCAGATTTTCTCTCGTTTGTCACATAAACACAGGGAGCTGGTCAGATTTGGCCGACAACAGAATCTGTGAAGCAGCTGAGTTAAATTTGTTTATGTATTAATTAAGCGCTAAAACACAGAACAGGCCCAAAGAGCCGCGCCAGGCAGGAACCCACCCAGTTCAATGACAGGACAATTTAAAATGACCAATTAGCCTACTAACCGACCACAAAATGCAGGGCCGACAAGTACCCTATACTTCCTTTTCCAAAGATTCTGCCTGGTCTGCTGAATTCCTCGGAATTTTCCGTGTGCTGCTTTCCAATATTCTCTGTAGAGACAAAGATCTTTGACGAGAGGATTTCCCAGGAGTTTCCAACATTTTTATGTCATGAACCACTATCAATAACCGAGGAGTCCGTCGTAGGTTGGGAACCCGGACTAGACGGTGCTGGAATTGAACACCGATCTATCTTCCACACCCCGAGCTCTGACAGTGTCGCTCTAACCGCTAGGCGATTGTGGCGCAATTTACAGGATAAAGTTTACGAACGCCTTTGTTAAAACTGCGTAGGGGAAGAATTATGTTTCCAAAAATAAGTTTGGGCTTAGACCTCCCAAACATCGAAGGATATCTCTCTCTCTCCTCTTCAACGTCGATCTATTATCAGATTGAATGATCTTGTATCGTTAACGTACACCGGCTGCTTTCACCAGGGAAAACGCAGAGCGACGGTGCGACCCAGAGGGTGTCGGGTTTGGACAGGCATATCAACGCAGGGTTAGCTGTCCAGCAGGGCGGCAGTAAATAAACCCCTCGTCTGCGACGGCCATCAGGAGGAAAAAAGGAGCGGCCAGCCGCTAATCATTCAGTTCGAAAACAAGTTAACAATTCAAACTAAATTAAACTTCAATTCCATCACGTATAAGCTCCAGTACAAGTTTTTCTCTGAAAGATCCAAGATAAATTTCATCTACAATGGAGCTGTGCCCTCGGCGATGTAAATCGATCCCCGCTAAGAAGAAAGACTGCTTCAATTCACCAACGACTTCGAGTGTTTTACACTGTCACTTATTTCCGGGGTAAACAGCTCACGGACCCAGGATAATGCTAGTATAAATGGAAAGGAATTAATAGAAACAATTTTAACCTGAAATCGAATCGACGAAACCGCAGAGGGAGCAGCAGAAAGAAGATTACGAAGATCATCAGCGAAGGGAAAATGGAAAATTCGGAAGCCAAACCCAGGAATAGGAAGTACAGTGTTATAATCCCGTGCTCTCTGAGCAAATATGGGCTTGCTGGGATAGAGCTACTCAGTTGTTTCAAACATTACATTAAAAAGAGTAAGAAAGATTCTAAAGGGAGTAGGAGGCGACCGTGTCTGACAAGCGAAGTCAAGGGTAATATAAAAATAAAAGAGAAGTATAACATAGCAAAGATAAGCAGGAAGCCAGAGGATTGGGAAACTTTTAAAGAGCAACAGAAGATTACTAAAAAAGACAATACGGGGAGAAAAGATGAGGTACGAAGGTAAGCTAGCCAAGAATATAAAGGAAGATAGTAAAAGCTTCTTTAGGTATGTGAAGAGGAAAAAATTAGTTAAGACCAAAGTTGGGCCCTTGAAGGCAGAAACTGTTGAATTTATTATGGGGAACAAGGAAATGGCAGACGAGTTGAACAGATACATTGGATCTGTCTTCACTAGGGAAGACAGACAATCTCCCAGATGTAATAGTGGCCAGAGGACCTAGGGTAACGGAGGAACTGAAGGAAATTCACATTAGGCAGAAACTGGTGTTGGGTGGAATAGACTGATGGGACTGAAGGCTGATAAATCCCCAGGGCCTGATGGTCTACATCCCAGGGTACTTAAGGAAGTGGCTCCAAAAATTGTGGATGCATTGGTAATCATTTTCCAATGTTCTGTAGATTCAGGATCAGTTCCTGAGGATTGGAGGATAGCTAATGTTATCCCACTTGTTAAGAAAGGAGGGGGAGAGAAAACAGGGAATTATGGAGCAGTTTGCTTGACATCAGTGGTGGGGAAGATGCTGGAGTCAATTATAAAAGATGAAATAGCAGCACATCTGGATAGCAGTAACAGGATCAGTCTGAGACAGCATGGATTTACGAAGGGGAAATAATGCTTGACTAATCTTCTGGAAATTTTTGAGGATGTAACTATGAAAATGGACAAGGGTGAGCCAGTGGAGGTAGTGTACCTGGACTTACAGAAAGCCTGTGATAAATTCCCACATCGGAGATTAGTGGGCAAAATTAGAGCACATGTTATCGGGGGTAGGGTACTAACATGGATAGAAAATTGGTTGGCAGACAGGAAACAGAGTAGGGATTAACGGGTCCTTTTCAGAATGGCAGGCAGTGACTAGTGGGGTACCACAAGGCTCGGTGCTGGGACCGCTGCTATTTGCAATGTACATTAATGATTTAGATGAAGGGATTAAAAATAACATTAGCAAATTTGCAGATGACACAAAGCAATGTGAATGTTGGCAATGATGGCAATGTGAAATATGAGCAGGGTGTTAGGAGAATGCAGGGTGACTTGGACAGGTTGGGTGAGTGGAGAGATGCATGGCAGATGCAGTTTAATGTGGATAAATGTGAGGTTACCCACTTTGGTGGCAAGAACAGGAAGGCAGATTACTATCTGAATGGTGTCATTAGGAAAAGGGGAAGTACAACGAGATCTAGGTGTCCTTGTTCATCAGTCATTGAAAGTAAGCATGCAGGTATAGCAGGCAGTGAAGAAAGCTAATGGCATGTTGGCCTTCATAACAAGGGGAGTTGAGTATAGGAGCAAAGAGGTCCTTCTGCAGTTGTACAGGGCCCTGGTGAGACCACACCTGGAGTATTGTGTTCAGTTTTGGTCTCCAAATTTGAGGAAAGACATTCTTGCTATTGAGGGAGTGCAGCGTAGGTTCATGAGGTTGATTCCCGGGATGGCAGGACTGTCATATGTTGAAAGATTGGAGTGATTGGGCTTGTATACACTGGAATTTAGAAGGATGAGAGGGGATCTGATTGAAACATATAAGGTTATTAAGGGATTGGACACGCTTGAGGCAGGAAAAGTGTTCCCGATGTAGGGGGAGTCCAGAACCAGAAGACACAGTTTAAGAGTAAGGGATAGACCATTTAGAACAGCGTTGAGGAAAATCTTTTTCACCCAGAGAGTTGTGCATCTATGGAATGCTCTGCCTCAGAAGGCCGTGGAGGCCGATTCTCTGGATGCTTTCAAGAAAGAGTTAGATAGAGCTCTTAAAGATAGCGGACTCAAGGGATATGGGGAGAAGGCAGAAATGGGTTACTGATTGTGTATGATCACATGATCACATTGAATGGCAGTGCTGGCTCGAAAGGCCAAATGACCTACTCCTGCACCTATTGTCTATTGTCTATTACATTCAACGCGTTATTTTGTAGTGTTACGGAACTCTGCCAATGTCAACGTAAACCCGAGAAAATGTGCCAATGTTGGAAATCCAAAGCTGGAGGAACTCAGCAGGCCTGGCAGCATCTATGGAAAAGTGTAAACACCCTGGAAAATAAGGGTGAATGAGTCGCATATGAAGGAGGGGGTCAGGAAAAAGTGCAAAGTGACAGGTGATAGGTAAGACCGAGAAGGGATAAAGTAAAGAGACCAGAAATTGATTGGTGAATGAGATAAAGTGCAGGAGAAGGGGGAATCTGACTGGAGTGGACAGAAGATCATTGAAGAAAGGGAAGGGGGAGGAGCACCAGAGAGTTGATAGGCAGGTAAGGAGAAAATGTGAGTGAAAGGGGGAGATAGAGAGAGAAGATGAGGGGAAAGATGATTACCAGAATTTCCAGATGATTTCATGCCATCAGTTTGGAGGCTAACAAAGTGGAATATAAGCTGTTGTTCTTACAACCTGAGTGTGGCCTCATCGTGCCAGTGGAGGAGGCCGTGGTCTTACAAGTTAGAATGGGAATAGGAAGTAGATTTGAGATGGCCAGCAGGAAATCCCGCTTTTTGTGGTGGATGGAGTGAAGATGCTCGACACAGCGGTCTCCCAGTCTACAGTGAGGCCACACTGGGAGCACAAAATACAGTAAATGACCCCAGCAGAGACACAGGTGAAGTGTCTCCTCAACTCTGGCTTGTTCACTCACCTCAACAATAATTACTGAGAGTGCCAGGGGTAATCAGCATGGTCAGCGATGAAATCTTTTATTAACGTAGTTGCTGGAAATCTGTTTTTTTAGAAGTGAACATACAGAAACCATCGCTCAGGCATCATATGTGGAAAAGGATCATTCTTGGAAAGAGAGAAACACAAGGTTAGTTTTCCATGGTAAAAAGATGTGGTGTCATGGAGAAAACGGGGAAAATCTCTGATGGGATGAGACCAAATGAATTAATAGGGCTAGCTACAAAAACATTAGCAAAACATAGAGCAGGAAGAATAATGGTAAGGCAGTGGGGCTGGCCAGCTGATCCAGCTGTAAAGATAGAATTAAAAATAAACAGCCAAAATGATGGCAGATGGAAACAGCCAAATGTGCTACAGACAGAAAAAGCAAGTGCCTAAAATTAAATAATTCATAACACTGCATCGTGCGTGAATGCTAGATGAGGTTGCTTAAGGCTCATTGTACATTGTAATATCAGTAGTCCTGATCCAGTCTAAGATTCCTACTTGAATAAAGAAGTTCACACACAAAATGCTGGAGGACCTCAGCAGGCTAAGTGGCATCTATGGAAAAGGGTACTGTCACTATTCTGGGCCAAAACCCTTTGGCAGGACTGGAGAAAAAAAGCTTGAGGTTTAGATTTAAAAGGTGGGGGGAGGAGAGAGAGAAACATTAGGTGAAACTGGGAGGGGGAAGCAAGTAAAGAGCTGGGAACTTAATTGGTGAAAGACACAGAAGGCCATGGAAGAAAGGGGGAGGTGTGTTCACCAGAGGGAGGTGATGGGCAAGTAAGGAGATAAGGTGAGAGAGGGAAAAGGGAATGGGAAATGGGAAACGGGGGTGGGTGGGGGGCATTACTGGAAGTTGGAGAAATCAATGTTCATGCCATCAGGTTGGAGGCTACCCAAATGGAATATAAGGTGGTGTTCCTCCAACCTAAGGTGGTCTCATCTCAACAATAGAGGAAGCCACGGATGGTCATATTGGGATGAGAACTGGAATTAAAATGGGGGTGGCCACTAGGAAATCCTGCTCTTCCTGGTGAGTGGAGCGTAGGCGCTTGGTGATGTGGCTTGGTCCAGAAACGTCAACCGTGCTCTTTTCCATAAATGCTGCTGGACTGCTGAGAAAAGCATTTTGTATGTGTTGCTCAATTTTCCGGCATCTGCAGATTTTCTCTTGTTTGTGCAGAAAGAACTTACCCCTTTTATACCGTTCACAAATACTGCACTAGGTGTGTCGAGCTGCAGATCCTGAAGGACCAGGTTAGGGAACAGGAGATGCAGCTCGTTGACATTCGTCTGGTCAGAGAGAGCGAGGAGGTGATAGAGAGGCGCTATAAGCAGGTGGTCACACCAAGGCCATGGGAGATAGACAAGTGGGTCACAGTCAGGAGGGGAAAGGGGAAGAGTCAGGTACTAGAGAGTACCCCTGTGGCTGTACCCCTTGACAATAAGTACTCCTGCATGAGTGCTGTTGGGGGGGTGGGCGGACAACCAACCTGGGGGAAGCGGCAGTGGGCACACCTCTGGCACAGAGTCTGGGACTGTGGCTCTGAAGGCTAGGGAAAGGAAGAGGAAGGCAATAGTGATGGGGGACTGTATACTTAGGGGGATCAGACAGATGATTCCGTGGACGCAGGAAATAAACTTGGATGGTAGTTTGCCTCCAGGGTGCCAGGGTCTGGGATGTTTCGGATCGCGTCCAAGATATCCTGCGGTGGGAGGGAGAACAGCCAGAGGTCATGGTACATATTGATACCAATGACATAGGTAGGAAAAGGGAAGAGGTCCTGATAAAAGACTATAGGAAGTTGGGAAGGAAGTTGAGAAGCAGGACAGCAAAGGTAGTAATCTCAGGATTACTGCCTGTGCCATGTGACAGTGAGAATAGGAATAGAATGGGGTGGAGGTTAAATGTTTCACTGAGGGATTGGAGCAGGGGGCAGGGATTCAGATTTCTGGATCATTGGGCCCTCTTTTAGGGCAGGTGTGACCTATACAAAAAGGACGGGTTGCACTTGAATCCCAGGGGGGCCAATATTCTGGCGGGGGGTTCGCTAAGCCTACTGGGGAGAGTTTAAACTAGAATTGTTGGGGGTTGGGAACTGAACTGAAAAGACTGGGGAAGAGGAGGTTAGCTGACAAATGGAGAAAGCCAGGAGACAGTGTGAGAGGGAGGATAGGCAGGTAATAGAGGACGGACGCGCTCAGACTGAAGGCTTGAGATGTGTCTGTTTTAATGCAAGGAGTGTTGTGAACAAAGCGGATGAGCTTAGAATGTGAGCTTGGAGAGGTATCATATGATTAGGAGTAGTCAGCATGGCTTTGTCAAGGGCAGGCCTTGCCTTATGAGCCTGATTGAATGCTCTGAAGATGTGGCTAAGCACATTGATGATGGAAGAGCAGTAGATGTAGTGCATATGGATTTCAGCATTTGATAAGATACCCCATGCAATGGTTATTGAGAAAGTAAAGAGGCATGGGATCCAAGGAGACATAGCTTTGTGGATCCCAAACTGGCTTGCCCACAGAAGGCAAAGAGTGGTTGTAGACGGGTCATATTCTGCATGGATGTCGGTCACCAGTGGTGTGCCTCAGGGATCTGTTCTGGGACCCTTACTCTTCGTGATTTTTATAATTGACCTGGATGAGGAAGTGGAGGGATGGGTTAGTAAGTTTGCTAATGACACAAAGGTTGGAGGTGTTGTGGATAGTGTGGAACCATAGAACCATAGAACATTACAGCACAGTACAGGCCCTTCATGTTGTGCCGACCGATAAAATCCTTAAAAAAAAGTACTAAACCCACACTACCCCATAACCCTCTATTTTTCTTTCATCCGTGTGCCTGTCCAAGAGGCTCTTAAATACCCCTAATGTTTTAGCCTCCACCACCATCCCTGGCAAGTCATTCCAGACACTCACAACCCTCTGTGTAAAAAGCTTACCCCTGATGTCTCCCCTAAACTTCCGTTCCCTAATTTTGTACATATGCCCTCTGGTGTTTGCTATTGGTGCCCTGGGAAAGAGGTACTGACTATCCACCCTATCTATGCCTCTCATAATCTTGTAGATCTCTATCAAGTCCCGTCTCATTCTTCTATGCTCCAAAGAGAAAAGTCCCAGCTCTGCTAACCTTGCTTCAGATGACTTTTTCTCCAATCCAAGCAACATCCTGGTAAATCTCCTCTGCACCCTCTCCATAGCTTCCACATCCTTCCTATAATAAGGTGACCAGAATTAAACAGAATACTCTAAGTGCAGTCTCACCAGAGATTTGTAGAGTTGCTTTAAGTGCAGTCTCACCAGGGACTGATTGTAGGGTTGGGGTGTAGTGGGTAGTGTGGAGGGCTGTCAGAGGTTACAGCGGAACATTGATAGGATGCAAAACTGGGCTGAGAAGTGGCAGATGGAATTCAACCCAGATTAGTGTGAAGTGGTTCATTTTGGTAGGTCAAATATGATGGCAGAATATAGTATTAATGGTGAAACTCTTGGAAGTGTGGAGGATCAGAGGGATCCTGGGGTTCGAGTCCATAGGACACTCAAAGCAGCTGTGCAAGTTGACTCTGTGGTTAAGAAGGCATATGGTGTATTGGCCTTCATCAATCGTGGAATTGAATTTAGTAGCTGACAGGTAATGTTGCAGCTATATAGGACCCTGGTCAGACCCCACTATGAGTACTTTGCTAAGTTCTGGTTGCTTCACTACAGGAAGGATGTGGAAACCATAGAAAAGGTGCAGA
This sequence comes from Hemitrygon akajei, assembly GCF_048418815.1. Lineage (NCBI taxonomy): Eukaryota > Metazoa > Chordata > Chondrichthyes > Myliobatiformes > Dasyatidae > Hemitrygon > Hemitrygon akajei. The sequence continues at coordinate 181,120,618 of NC_133125.1, forward strand.
GATTTACAAGGATGTTGCCTGGATTGGGGAGCATGCCTTACGAGAATAGTTTGAGTGAACTTGGCCTTTTCTCCTTGGAGCGATAGAGGATCAGAGGTGACCTGACAGAGGTGTAGAAGATGATGAGAGGCATTGATCCTGTGGATAGTCAGAGGCTTTTTCCCAGGGCTGAAATGGTTGCCACAAGAGGACATAGGTTTAAGGTGCTAGGGAGAAGGTATGAAGGAGATGTTAGGGGTTAAGTTATTTTACTCAGAGAGTGGTGAGTGCGTGGAATGGGCTGCTGGCAACGGTGGTGGAGGCGGATATGATATAGACTTTTAAGAGACTTTTAGATAGGTACATGGAGCTTAGTAAAATAGAGGGCTAGAGGTAAGCCTAGTAATTTCTAAGGAGGGACATGTTCGACACAACCTTGTGGGCCGAAAGGCCTGCATTGTGCTGTAGGTTTTCTAAGTTTCTATGCTACTTTTGGATGGTAAAGCACCAGCTGGCAGCTGCACCTCATCTTATCTCTCCATATGTTGCTCATTGTGATTACTCTGAATGCTGTGAACTGCTGATCCTTCACTGGCTCCAAACATTCATTGTGGACTGGTCTCCTTTTGCTTTCTCAAACCATTCCCACATTCAGGTCTAACACCATTTTGTTTTGCATTCTGTATTTTGTGTTATAATTAATGCACTTACCAGGGAGGAATCAATAGACAATAGATGCAGAAGTAGACCATTCAGCCCTTCGAGCCTGCACCGCCATTCTGAGATCATGGCTGATCATCTACTATCAATACCCGGTTCCTGCCTTGTCCCCATATCCCTTGATTCCCCTATCCATAAGATACCTATCTAGCTCCTTCTTGAAAGCATCCAGAGAATTGGCCTCCACTACCTTCCGAGGCAGTGAATTCCAGACCCCCACAACTCTCTGGGAGAAGAAGTTTTTCCTTAACTCTGTCCTAAATGACCTACCCCTTATTCTTAAACCATGCCCTCTGTTACTGGACTCTCCCAGCATATCTGGAACATATTTCCTGCCTCTATCTTATATGATAAGATTATATAATAATCTTATATGTTGCAATCAGATCCCCTCTCAATCTCCTTAATTGCAGCATGTACAAGCCCAGTCTCTCTAACCTCTCTGCGTAAGGCAGTCCGGACATCCCAGGAATTAACCTCGTGAATCTACGCTGCACTTCCTCTACAGCCAGGATGTCCTTCCTTAACCCTGGAGACCAAAACTGTACACAATACTCCAGGTGTGGTCTCACCAGGGCCCTGTACAAATGCAAAAGGATTTCCTTGCTCTTGTACTCAATTTCCTTTGTAATAAAGGCCAACATTCCATTAGCCTTCTTCACTGCCTGCTGCACTTGCTCATTCACCTTCAGTGACTGATGAACAAGGACTCCTAGATCTCTTTGTATTTCTCCCTTACCTAACTCTACACTGTTCAGATAATAATCTGCCTTCCTGTTCTTACTCCCAAAGTGGCTAACCTCACACTTATTCACATTATACATCATCTGCCAAGTATCTGCCCACTCACCCAGCCTATCCAAGTCACCCTGAATTCTCCTAACATCCTCATCACATGTCACACTGCCACCCAGCTTAGTATCATCAGCAAACTTGCTGATGTTATTCTCAATGCCTTCATCTAAATCGTTGATGTAAATCGTAAACAGTTGTGGTCCCAATACTGAGCCCTGTGGCACCCCACTAGTCACCACCTGCCATTCCGAGAAACACCCATTCACAGCTACCCTTTGCTTTCTATCTGCCAACCAGTTTTCTATCCATGTCAATGTCTTCCCCCAATGCCATGAACTTTGATTTTACCCACCAGTCTCCTATGTGGGACCTTATCAAATGCCTTCTGAAAATCAAGGTACACTACATCCACTGGATCTCCTGTGAAATCAAATATGACTTCTGGCTAATTTAGCTCTTTCCTTACACTCCCCCTGCCCCATTCCTCAAACGGACGTAATACAAAAACAATTGATAACACTGAATGCAAATTGGCTATAGTAGCTATAATATAATTATTAAACAGTAGGATTATCATGATGTACGTTCAGGGGCTATTTTATTAGGCACACCTGTAGACCTGCTCATTAATGCAAATATCTATTCAGTCAATTATGTACAGCAACTCACTGTATGAAAGCATACAGAAATATTCTGGAGGTTCAGACTAAACATCAGTGTGGGGAAGAAATGTTATCTAAGTTACTTTGAATATGGAATGATTATTGCTACCAGACGGGGTGGTTTGAGTATCTCAGAAACCGTTGATATCCTGGGACTTTTATGCAAAACATTCTCCAGACATTACAGATAGTACTGTGAACAACAAAATTCATCCAGTGAGCAGCAGTTCTGTAGGCGAAGCTTCCTTGTTAATGAGAGAGGTCAGAGGAGAATGGCCAGACTGGTTCAAGCTAATAGGAAGGTGACAGTAATTCAAAAAGCCATGTGTTATAACAGTGGCATGCAGAAGAGCATCTCTGAATGCTCAACATGTCAAAGCTGGAAGAGGATGGGTTACAGCTGCAGAAGGACATGAAGACACGGCATGTACCTAATAAAGTGGCCACTGAGAGTAGATTACACATAGGTAAAAAAGCTGATGACGCAGGAGACAAAAGCAAAAAGATAAAACAAATTGCATTACAAAAACAATTCATTTAATAATTCTATCAATTTATGGAAGGATCTTAAGCCAGGAAAAGTTCCTTCTGTAATCCCATGCTTTATTCTGAATAATGCAAAGAGAATTTGTTAATAATAAGGAGGTGCATAGCAGGTATAGGCAAATAGGAATGAATGGGGTGCTTATGGAATATAAAAGAAATGTAAGAAAACACATACAAAAGAAATCAGGAGGGCTAACAGAAAGAAAGAGGTTGCTCTGGCAGACAAGGTGAAGGAGAGTCCGAAGGGATTCAGCGGATTACCTAAGAGTGATAGGATTGCAAGAGAAAAAATTGGTCCTCTGGAAGGTCAGAGTGGTGATCGATGTTTGGAGCCAAAAGAGATGCGGGCGATCTTAAATATTTTTTTTGGTTCTGTATTTATGCAGGGCACAACACTTTACAATACAGGTGGCTTGGATTTAATTCTAGTCGCTGGCTGTAAGGAGTTTGTACGTGACCTCGTGCATTTCCTCCGAATTCACCGGTTTCCTCCCACAGTCAAAGACGTACCATTTAGTAGGTGATTGGTCACTGTAAAAGATCTTGTCATTAGGTTAGCATTAAAAGATAGCGGATTGCTGTAAGGGCTGGAATTGCATACTCCATACTGTATCTCAATAGATAATCACAGATTCCACAGCTCGCTGGAGGTTGTTGCGTTGGAACTTGTCTCTCTTTTTCATAGTAGTTGTGTCATGACTGCGTGTCCAGGCAGCACTCCCTGTCTGAATAGAGGCCGATCTTGTTGCTCAGATGCATTTCAATGCCCTCATCCAACCTGAAACAAAGCAAATTATCTGCTATCCAAAAAACAACCATTAATATTCTCATTTGTCAGTGTCTCCCTGTTTAAAATGGTTTTCCCCAGTGTGTGTTGCCATCTCTGTTTGCCACTATCGCCGCTGCTACACCGGGGAAGTTTCTTTCTGACAACCGTACTTTCCCTCCCCCTGTGGGAGCCCCTTCCACAGTGCTTGATCTTTCCTCTGGTTTCAAAGTAGATTTGATCTTTCTGATGAAAGGATCTGCTATTCAGTGGCTCATAGCTTGGGATAGTATAGCCTTTAAGGTGTGGGTTTGTGTCAGAAATCTATTCATCCTCTAATTTAGCCCTGATGCCTGGTGTAAGAGTCTATGTGATACACCCAGCAAATACCTTTGCTGGCAGCCTAGATTTTCCTGGGAGGTTTTTACTGCTTGCATTGATATTGGCTGGTTTTTATCGTTACTGCTCCGGTGTTATTACTGTTGTTGTGCTGAACTTTGTGGGATGCTATGTTGGCGCTGTAATGCGTGGCAATACTTGCTGGCTGCCCCCAGCACATCCTTGGGGTGTCAACACGAATGATGCATTTCAATGTATTTTTGGATGTACATGTAATAAGTAAATGAACTTTAAATCTGAAATGCTGCTTGACAAGCTGTGATCTTCGATCAGTAAATAAAAAACTGTTTTGGATTTAACATCTCTTTTGTTTTTCACTGCCCAGTACTGAATTCTTCTACATTAGATATTTTGCCTTTTTTGTCAGGATCAGAACTGGTCATGTATACTTGCCATTATTTTGTTTCAAAGCAAAAAAGAAAATAAGCTGCTCGAGGAACTCAGCAGAACAGGCAGCTCTGTGGAGGGAAAGGGACTACACACACAAAATGCAGGAGGAACTCAGCAGGACAGGCAGTATCTATGGAGAGAAGAACAGGCGACATTTCGGGCCGAAACTCTTCTGGAGAGAAAAGGCTGAGGAGTAGATTTAAAAGGTTGGGGCGGGATGGGGAGAGAAACACAAGGTGATAGGGGAGAGAAACACAAGGTGATAGGGGAAACATGGAGGGGGAGGAATGAAGTAAAAAGCTGGGAAGTTGATTGGTGAAAGTGACAGAAGGCCATGGCAGAAAGAAAAAAGAGGGGAGGAGCACCAGAGGGAGGCGATGGGTGGGCAAAGAGATAAGGTGAGGGAGGGAAGAGGTGAATGGAAATAGTACAGGTGGGGTGTCATGACATAAACGCGGGACAGTCCATGTTTCAGATCGAGACCCTTCAGCTGAACTGAAGAAGGGGAGGTAGCAATTATAAAGAGCGCTGGGAAGTGGTGGAGCAAAAGCAGTAAGTGATAGGTGGATCTAGGTGAGGAGGGCTGAATAGAGGCAGGTTTAAGTGTGCTACGATCACGCAGGAGCTACGGGAGGCTGAAGCTACACACTCAATGTTTTAAACACAGCTTCTTCCCTTCCATCATGAAATTTCTGAATGGACAATGAACCAACGCGTGAACACTACTGTTACATTAATGTTACAGATTAGTCCAGTGTATTTATGTTCCTACTTTCAAGTTCCTGTATCTTAAAGTCTCAGAGGTTCTAGCCTGTGACTAACATATTGATGCAATCACAAAGAACACATGACAGTGTCTATAGGTCGTTATTAGATATTATCGTAGATTAATAAAATTTTGAGGATCGCTGCCTTGAATTTAAACAAGAACCACTCTTCAAAAAAATTTTCTACATCTATTTAACTTTCACTGACATATTAATCCATGGAAAACAATCACTGGATATGGCACATTCTGATTCTATCCCACAGTAATCAAATAGATGAAGAAAGTAGGTGATTGCTCATGTTAATTGGCTCTGATTGAAACATTCATGAAAAGGTCAAGAAGTGCATTATGCCTATTTCCTACCACTTCATACAGAGTTCAGGATATGTCAGGATTGGTACACAATTTTCTGGATGTTTGTATATTCACTGAGCTGCAACATTTGACGTATATTTAGGTTATCTGATGTATTTTGCCCAGAACCAGTTGAAGCGCCCATTGGAGTTTGAATATTCAAAGCAGTGGTTCTAGCAGTTGGGATATGATCAATATGCAAAGTTTTCGGCATTTCCTTTAAACATTGAAAATAAATGGGTAATTATAGCAATTAAACCTGTAAATACACTTTTATTGTTCTACTTATATTTAAACTTATACAAAGTTGTTGTACTGTTGAGCAGAATGAGAGGGGAAATATGTTCTCCAGAAGACATCCTAATACATAGAACAAAGAACAGAGAACAGTACAGCACAGGAACAGGCCCTTCCACTCATAATGTCATGCCAAACCAAATTAATCAGTAATTAAATGGCCAACTAAACTGATCCCTTGTGCCTACACAATGTACATATCCCTCCATTTTCCTCACAGACATGTGCCTATCAAAATGTTTCTTGGAAGTCCCTAATGTATCCGTCTCTACCACCACCCAAGGCAGCACATTCCATTCTCTGTGAGAAGCAAACCTGTCTCTCAACTTTCATTTAAAATTACTCTTTTTAAATTAGACGGTAACTGTGTGACCGTCAGGACGGGGAACAGAGCTGGGCAGAGTTCCCCTGTGGCCTTCTTCCTCAACAACACATATACTGATTGGGATACTGATGGATAGGAACGTCACAGCAGTTGCATCTCTGGCTCTGTGGCTCAAAAAAGAATGGGGGAGGAGAGACGAGCTGTGGTGGAAGGGGATTCGCTGGATCGCAGTCTAAGGCAGAGCTTGATAGGCTCTTGATTGGACATGCCATCAAAGGTTATGGGAGAAGACCAGGGAGTTAGGCTGAGAAGGAAAGTAAGGATCAGCCATGATTGAATGGCGGAGCAGACACGATGAGCCAAATGCTCTAATTCTGCTCCTATGTGTTATTGTCTTATTAACATAAGGTAATGATAGTAGTTGACTTTAACTTTCCACATAATCACTGGCAATCCCATGCTGTAAATGGGCTGGATAGAAAAGAGTTTGCTAAATGTGTTCAGAAAAGTTTCCTTAGTCAGTACATTGAATTCCCAACAAGGGTGATGCTAGATCTCCTATTAGGGACTGGGACAGGGCAAGTAATGCACCTCCGTGCGCTAACACACCAGACCAGCACTAGCCCAGTCCCTGGCATCCTGTTTAAGCCCGTGGCACACAAACTTTTCTGTCACCAGCTTTTGCAATGCCCTCTGGCCTGGGTGAGAAAGCCAGTCAAAAATGCACTGCTGCCAGCTCAGTGGTACAGCTGGCCTGGGTTGACACATCACACAAAAGTCAATTGCCACTGTCATCAAAAGCAACATCCACCAATTTCAACCCTGTGTCTGCTGAATGCAGCACCTGCATTCTTGGATCCAAAACTGGTCTGCAGGCAAGGAGATAAGGTGAGGAAGGGAAAAGCGGAAGGGAAAAGCGGATGGGAAATGGTGAAGGAGAGGGACACCTCCCTCCCCTTTCTTGATCTCACTGTCTCCATCTCTGGAGACATCTTATCCACTGATATCTATTATAAACCCACTGATCCTCACAGCTACCTGGACTATACTCCTTCCCACCCTGTTACTTGTAAAAATGCCACCTCTTCTCTCAATTCCTCAGTCTCCGCCGTATCAACTCTCAGGAGGAGGCTTTTCATTCTAGAACAAAGGAGATGTCTCCTTTTTCAAAGAAAGGGACTTCCCCTCCTCCACCATCAACTGTATCTCTCCCATTTCACACATGTCAGCTCTTACTCCATTCTCCTACCACCCAACCAGGGATAGGGTTTTTCTTGTCCTCACCTATCACCCCACCAGCCTCTGCATCCAGCACATAATTCTCCACAACTTCCTCCATCTCCAAAGGGATCGCACCTCCAAACAAATCTTTCCCTCCTTGCAGGGATTGCTCCCTCTGCAACTTCCCTGTCCATTCATCCCTCCCCATTGAGTTCCCTCCAGGCACTTACCCTTGTAAGTGGAACAAGTGCTACAACTACCCCTACATATCCTCCCTCACTACCTTTCAGGGCCCCAAACAGTCCTGCAACTTGAGGCAACACTTCACCTGTGAGTCTGTTAGGGTCATACACTGTGTCCGGTTCCAGGTGTAGCCTCCTGTATATCAATGAGACCCAATGTAGATTGGGAGACCACTTTGCTGAGCATCTACGCTCCATCAGCCAGAAAAAGTGGCCTCTCCCAGTGGCAACCATTTTAATTCCACTTCCCATTCTGATATGTCTATCATGGCCTCCTCCACTTCTGTGAAGAGGCCACACTTAAGCTGGAAGAACAACACTTTATATTCTGTCTGGGAAGCCCCCTACCTAATGGCATGAACACCAATTTCTCAAACTTCCAGTCATGCACCCCAGCCCCCCTCTCCTTCACCATTTCCCTTCCCTTTTTCTCTCTCCCAGTTTATCTCCTTGCCTGCCCATTGCCTCTCTCTGGTGACCCTCCCCTCTTTTCTTACTTCCATGGCCTTTTAGCACTTTAATCAATCAACTTTCCAGCTCTTTACTTCATCCCCCCCTCCAGGTTTCACCTATCAACCCGTGTTTCACCCACACCCCACCTTTTAAATCTGCTCCTCAGCTTTTTCTCTCCAGTCCTGCCGAAGGGTTTCGGCCTGAAATTTGACTGTACTTCATAGATGCTGCCTGGCCTGCTGAGTTTCTCCAGCATTTTGTGTGTGTTACTTGGATTTCCAGCATCTGCTGATTTTCTCTTGTTTGTGATTGGAGTATTGTGAGCAGTTTTGGTCACCTAGCAACTGAAAGAGTACAGAGAAAATTCACGAGGATGTTGCTAGGTCTGGAGGACCTGACATAAGGAAAGATTGAATAGGTTAGGACTGTATTCCTAGAAGACTGAGAGGGGACTTGATAGAGGTTTATACATTATGAGGGGTATAGATAAATCCTATCAGGCTTGTTCCACTGAGGTGGTTGGGACTACAGTCAGAGGTCATGGGTTATGGATGAAAGGTGAAAAGTTTAACTGGAACATGAGTGGAAACTTCTTCACTTAGAGGGTCATGAGAAGGTGGAATGAGCTGCCGGCACAAATGGTGCATTTGAGCTTGATTCCAATGTTTAAGAGAAGTTTGGATAAGTACATGGATAATAGGGATACGGAGGGCAATGGTCCCTCTGTATGTGGATGGGAGTAGGCAACTTAAACGTTTTTGTCATGGACTAGATGGGCTGTACTTCTCCATGCCTCTGGGACTCTAGCTTCTCCTATATCTCAAAATGCCTTCACACTGATCTCCGTATCCTCCATGTCCTTCTCCTTGATAAATATTGATGCAAAGCTCTCATTATAGACCACCCCCATCATTTGCCATTTATCATTGATATAATATTATCTCCTATATAAGTACAAACTTGCCACCAGCCAGATATATGGAAAGCCGCTTCAAGTTACCAGTTCAGCAATGACCCAGGAAGCACATCTGTGAAATGTGGGACAACCGTGGAACATGGAGTGAAAATGTACACAATCGCAAGGAAAATCTCTTTAATCTTCGACCATTAGGGATTAAAGTTCAAAGTTTATTTCCATATAACCATATAACAATTACGGCACGGAAACAGGCCATATCGGCCCTTCTAGTCCGAGCTGAATGCTTACTCTCACCTAGTCCCACTGGCCCGCACTCAGTCCATAACCCTCCATTCCATTCCTCTCCATATACCTATCCAATTTTACTTTAAATGACACTACCGAACCTGCCTCTACCACTTCTACAGGAAGCTCATTCCACACAGCCACCACTCTCTGAGTAAAGAAATTCCCTCTCGTATTACCCTTTAACTTTTGCCCCCTAACTCTCAAATCGTGTCCTCTTGTTTGAATCTCCCCTACTCTCAATGGAAAAAGCCGATCCACGTCAACTCAATCTATACCCCTCATAATTTTAAATACCTCTATCAAGTCTCCCCTCAACCTGCTACACTCCAAAGAATAAAGACCTAACTTGTTCAACCTTTCCCTGTAACTTAGGTGCTGAAACCCAGGTAACATTCTAGTAAATCTTCTTTGTACTCTCTGTACCTTGTTGACATATTTCCTATAATTCAGTGACCAGAACTGTACACAGTACTCCAAATTTGGCCTTACCAATGCCTTGTACAATTTTAACATTACTTCCCAAATCCTATACTCAATGCTCTGATTTATAAAGGCCAGCATACCAAAAGATTATTTCACCACCCTATCCACATGAGATTCCACCTTCAGGGAACTATGCACCATTATTCCTAGATCACTCTGTTCTACTGCATTCTTCAATGCCCTACCATTTACCATGTATGCCCGATTTGGATTATTCCTACCAAAATGTAGCACCTCACACTTATCAGCATTAAACTCCATCTGCCATCTTTCAGCCCACTCTTCTAACTGGCCTAAACCTCTCTGCAAGCTTTGAAAACCTACTTCATTATCCACAACGCCACCTACCTTAGTATCATCTGCATACTTACTAATCCTATGTATTTCAAATTACTTTTACTATATAAGTTCATAAACCATATACAACCTTGAGATTTGTTCGACCATTCACACTGGTGGGGGGGAGAGCGTGCGTGTAAAGAGCTACTTTTTAATCAGGCTGGTGATTGAGGTTTTGAAGGCAGAGTTTTGTGGCAGTTTTTCTGATTTGAGGAGTGACCAATCAGTAAGAGGGATTCATTAGACAGGGACAAAAAGTGCAAGCGAAGCGGGAATTCTATGAGCCTCCGTTCTTGTGAGTGTCCCAGTCTTTAGAGTGCCTTAGGCAAAATTGGGCTTTGGTGAGGTACGTGGTCTTGTAAGTTGACCTCTCTTTGTTGTATTTGTTCAATGCTCATCTATTAGTGCATAGTATAGTGAGAATGGCTCCGGGGCAGTGTTTTGTACTTTGTGTGGGATGTAATAACAATAGAAAGTGAGCAAATAACATTCAGAACTAAAGTTCCCGAAAGTGAGTCCACAGCCACGAAGCCAGTCACAGCCAATCCAGGAGCCCATTAGGTGCTGGCCACATCCTCGGTTCAGAGCGAGACGAGTAAACCTCGCTGAAAACCGAGCTACGAGAAGATACCCCAATATAAGAACAAGGACTGTTAGAGTGGGTAAGTTTCTTCCCCCAGGCTGTGAGATTTCTGAACACCCTGTTACCTCCCAGTACATGTTATTTGTGACAGCAGCAGTGGTATTATGCAGTTATATTTTTAACCATATGCCGTATATGCACTTTATGCCAACGTGCACATCTACAAAATATTTTATTATCTGTTAATATAGTATCAATATTATCTTTTTGGGCTGCACGTGATATACGTACTGTGATTTGCACCTTGGTCCCAGAGGAACGTTGTTTCGTCTACCTGTATATGTGTGTACCGATGAATGAAATAAACTTGAACTTCTACTTGAACTTGAAAAATGTGGTCTTCGCAGTGGGTACTGGAGGCCTGAATCAAGGTTGCTGGAACGGTGTGACGGCCGCGTTATATACTGTGCTCCTCTGCTGTCTTGACCATTCCTCCACAGACCCTCAGTGTAATCGACATACCATGTCAATCATATCGGATCGATTGCAAGAATCTGGCAAGTGTGCATGCCAGCCAACTGATCACACATTAATCGATTGGGCCTCCAATTCGCAGAGGGCTCTTTTGTGCGGGCTTTGACTGCACACAGTTTTCATTTCGGCAGGCCCAGTTTGTAGCTCCTGCATTGTAAATTGCTCAACGTGTGCAGTGGCTAACTCAGTAAAAACATTAAATCCTACTGTTTCTAAAAACACAAACTTGAGAAAATCTGCAACTGTGCGAAATTCAAGCATCACACACAAAATACTGGTGGAACACAGCAGGCCAGTCAGCATCTATAGTAAGAAGTACAGTTGATGTTTTGGGTCGAGACCCTTTGTCAGAGATTTGAAAGTGGGAGATCTAAAATGATAGGAGAAGACAGGAGGGGAAGAGATATAGCTAAGAGCTGGAAAGTTGATTGGCAAAAGAGACACACAGCTGGAGAAGGGAGATGATCATGTGACGGGAGGCCTAGGGAGAAAGAAAGGGGGAGGGGAGCACCAGAGGGAGAAGGTGAGCAGGCAAGGATTGATTGTCAGTGGGACAGAAAGAGAAGGAAAAAAGGTGGGGGGGGGGGGGGGAATAAATAAATAAATAAGGGATGGGGTAAGAAGGGGAGGGGCATTAACGGAAGTCAGAGAAATCAATGTTCATGCCATCAGGTTGGAGGCAACCCAAACAGAATATCAGGTGTTGTTCCTCCAACCTGAGTGTGGCCTCACCTTGAATCCTACTGTTTCATTGTCGTTCTTTCTCCCCGTGTACGAATGTTAGACAGGACAACAGTTTCCCTTTTACTTACCGAAATCTGATGCCACAAAAGCCCATTGTCGACGTCAGGAGTCGGTGTTATATGTTTGCTCAGTTTTCCCGAAGCAAGCTGCTGAGTGGGGCTTTCCGCTGGACCTGTCACAGCATGTTTACTGTCTGATTTAAGTATTCAGCTGGGGAAGTCAGGCAGTAAAAAATCTTCATTCTCTAAAAATGAATTACTAAGGTGAAGATAAACTTTAGAAACAAAAACTTGTTTATGATTTGACTTGGTATGATATTATATCAAATGCTCAGTTCCACCTTATTTATTAAGGATCTATTTTTAATGGTTTTTAAACAAAGAAACTGGCACACAAGAGGTTACAAGAAGATCAGTTTTGATCGCTGCTATAATGGCAGTGACAGCACACCCTCTGCAGGCTAGGTTTATTCTCACATATAAATCAGTATAAAACAGAACTAGGTTTATTCTCACTGATATAAATCGCAGCATTTGTTTTCGACAGCAGGGTGCAAACAAATTCCTGTACGTTACGATGACAATAATAAGTAATGCAAAAGAGAAATAGCGGGGAGCTCAGTTACCATTCAGAAATCTGATGGCAAAGGGGCAGAAACTTTTAAAAATATTGTTCAAAGTTCAAAGTAAATTTATTACCGGTCTCCATCTCTGCAGCATATGGAGTAGGTCGCGTTTCTCGCGGCTCTCTCTCTTTTAATATATTTTGTATCCCACAAACAGATCCCTTCTAGTTCTGATGACTTACTACTTCTACTGAAGGATTTCACGACTTAATTAGAATGGCCGAAAAAAAGTCGTTCTGGTATTGAATTAAGAAGCGGCAAGACTTTTCATGAAATAGAACAAACCAAGAAAACGGAGGAATCTGTTACACTAGCGGGAATATGTCCTTCAATACAAGACATGAAGTCGGAATTCGGATCACTTAATATTAAAATTGAAAAACTGACCAGTTCAAACGCGAAGTTGGGAAAAGCTATTTCTACGATTCAAGACTCGCTGAAAAACTTGGATTCTCAACTTCAAACACTTCAGCAGACTACAACCCGAATCGAGAGCGAGCATGATTTATTCAAGCAAACTATTAAAGATCAAGGAATGAAGATATCTTCGATGGAAAAGAAAATCAATGAAATTACCTCGGAACTATCTAAAACAAAGAAAAGAATGGTTGATTTAGATAGTAGAGGGCGTCGGAGGAATCTGCGTATTATGGGACTGCCGGAAAATACTGAAGCTGGCGATCTGTTAAAATTCTTTTCAGATATGCTGTATTCACTTTTCAATGACACCCTCGAAACTAGACCCTTAATTGACAAAGCGCACAGAATTCCATTTTCTCGGCATTCTGCCGATTACGTCCTCGAGCAGTTGTACTTTCTTTGCATTATTAGACGACTAAAGAAGCTATTCTTCGAGAAGCCAGAAAGAAACGGAAATTACTCTTTAATTCAACACAAGTTCGTATAGTTCAAGACTATCCTCCGGAAATCTTTGCCGAAAGAAAGAAATATCGAGAAGTTATGAGTGAAATGTATAAATTAGATTTAAATCCCTCCCTTCGCTTTCCAGCAAAGCTGATAACTTTTCCCGAAAATTCTCAATCATTGAGAATCTACTCTCCTCAGGAGGGATGGGAGTATATTAAAAACCTTAAAGTTCAGCCTACGGAATAAAATATTAAAGTTACACCGATTATTCAATAGGCAATTTTAAAGTATCTGCTGTATGAGTTGTTTATGGAGCTCTTGAGTTAAGTACATGTTATACCTTTTCACTCTCTGGTATGGGACGTAGTCGATTTAAATTTTTTTACCTTATTAATAATTAATACATATATATCTGTTTTGTAGGGAACCTTTATAGTATTGTACTTTAACGGTCCGTGTAAGATCTGTTGTGTACTAAACTTTTTATTTCTTTTATTTGTTCCAATACTTATAGTTTTAGTTCTGTTATATATATATTCATTTATTTTTCTTTCTCGAGAGAAAGAATATCCTTTGTAACATTATTTGCTCGGATTTATTCCTTTTTTGAATATATGTTTAAGCTACTTTAGCTGATTCTAAGATGGCCGTTGTTGATTATGTTTTTATTAATGTTAGACACAACATTATAGTAGTTGAATTCTGTTTGTGCCTTTTATTATGGCTATATTCCGTGGGATTTTTGCTTTTTTATATATATGGAGGGGCAAGATGAGAACAGGGTTAACGGTTATTAGCTAGCATGGGACCAGCCTATCGGTTCCTTTCTTTCATTCTATTGGGTGGCGGGAGGAGGTGGGGTCTATTAGAGTAGGTTTTTTTCTTGATTGGGCAGTTCTTTTGATGGATTGCTCTTTCGTAAATGCGTTACTCCTTCTGGTTGTTCCCGCGCCTTTTGGTTTAATCTGTACTTGCTTAACATTTCTTTTATATAATATTAAGCTCAATTTTGAACATGGATGTTAATAAAATTAATATAATATCTTGGAATTGGAACGGTGTCAATCATCCCATTAAGCGTAAAAAGATTTTTAAGAAATTAAAAACACTTAATGCTGATATTATTTTTGCGCAAGAAAATCATATACGAAAACAGGATGGGGATAGATTTTTTCGTTTTTGGGAAGATCCTCTTTTTCACTCACTCGGATAGTAAATCAAGAGGCGTTTCTATATTTATTAGTCCCAAAATCCCTTTTGTACACCTTAATACTACTACTGATTTGATTGGAATATATTTAATTGTTACTGGCTTATTATGCGAGCAAAAGGTAGCTCTGGTGTGTGTATACGCACCTAATGTAGATAATTCTAATTTTTTTAAGAAACTTTTTTCAGAGTTACCGAATCTCAATGAATATAAACTGATCATGGGTGGCGACTTTAATTGTTGCTTGAATCCGGCGATTAACAGGTCATCAACCAATCCGTCGCTTCCTAACAAAGCGGCAGCTTGTATTAACTCTTTTTTTATTAGAATATGGCCTTGTTGATATTTGGAGATATAAACACCCTAATGATAAAGATTTTTCCTTTTTTTCACACGTCCATTACAAATATTCTCGAATTGATTACTTTTTTTAGATACACGTCTGTTAAACTCCGTTCTTGAATGTGCGTATGACATCATTGCGCTTTCAGATCACGCGCCTTTAAAGTTAACCCTTAAGCTCCCGGATAGTTTTTTGAAAATCTCAGTGGAGATTGAACCCCATTTTTGTTACAGGATCCAGCTTTTGTCAATTTTATAAAGGAGCAAATTTCTATATTTTTTGAATTTAATGCAACTGAAGGAATGTCAAATTTGGTTCTATGGGACACCTTGAAATCTTTTCTTAGGGGACAGCTAATCTCATATTCAGCATCCTTGAGAAAGAAAACTAAAGCTGAATTGTCAGTGCTTATTAATAAAGTTAAACAGATAGATAAAGCGTATTCAGTTAAACCTACTGATGACGTATATAAAGAAAGGGTCGAACTTCAATCACAGTATGATTTACTTCTGACCTTTCCCATTGAACAGCAAATTTTTAAATCTAAAAGTTTATTTTATATACATGGGGAAAAATCTGCTAAACTTCTAGCGGGTTAGTTAAAGGCTGGGATGGTCAGAAGACAGATTTTAAAAATTCGCTGACCAGATAGAACAGAAACTTTAGATCCTCATGAAATTAATAAGATATTTATGGACTTTTATTCTAATCTTTATAAATCTGAATTCTCTGATAATAATATTACCATGAATAGATTTTTGCAAAGATTAAACATACCTCAAATCTCGATTGAAGATGCTGAGTTGTTAGATGCACCTATTAAACAAGAGGAGATAGCCAAGGCTATATCCTCTATGCAATTAGGTATAGCTCCGGGACCTGATGGTTATACGTAGAATTTTATAAGACCTTTCATGAAATGCTTATACCACATCTTCATCAAACGTTCACCAATTCTACATCTTCTGGGAACGTTCCTAAAACTTTTTATGAAGTATTAATTTTATTGATTCCAAAAAAAGGGAAGGACCCACTGGAATGTGTATCCTTTAGGCCTATTTCTTTACTGAATGTAGATTTTAAAATCCTCTCCAAGATTCTAGCAAATAGGCT
Source organism: Hemitrygon akajei (assembly GCF_048418815.1). Lineage (NCBI taxonomy): Eukaryota > Metazoa > Chordata > Chondrichthyes > Myliobatiformes > Dasyatidae > Hemitrygon > Hemitrygon akajei. The sequence goes on from NC_133125.1 coordinate 181,136,584, forward strand.
TGAGAGTATCTTGCCTAATGTTATCTCAAATGATCAAACAGGATTTATTAAAATAGGTACTTACACTTTAATATTCAAAGATTATTAAATATCATTTATTCCCCCTCAGCCAAAGAATCTGAATGTATTGTATTTCTGGATGCAGAGAAAACCTTTGATAGGGTGGAGTGGCCTTATTTATTTCAGGTTTTAAAGAGGTTCAATTTTGTTCCAGGATTTATCTCCTGGATTAAATTGACTTATCATGCCCCAGTAGCTGCGGTTCTAACTAATATCAAAAGTTTCCTTACTTTAGATTATATAGAGGTACCTGTCAGGGCTGTCCCCTTAGCCCTTTATTATTTAATTTGGCTTTAGAACCACTTGCTATTGCTCTTAGGGATTCCAATTCTGTGCAGGGTATTAGGAGAGGGGATAAATTACATAAAGTTTTGTTATAGGTGGATGATTTATTAGTTTACATTTCAAATCCTAAGAAATCTATTCCTTCTATGTTATCTGTATTTATGGAATTTGGTACTTTTTCTGGATATAAACTTAATTTACATAAATGTGAATTATTTCCTATTAATAATTCTTTTGATTATTATGATCAAATACCTATTAATATTGCCAAAAACCATTTTACTTACCTAGGTATCAAAATTACTAAAAACTTTAAAGACCTATATAGGTATAATTTCCTTCCTTTAATTGATATACTCAACAGGTGTTTTCCAAATGGTCACCTACGTCGATGTCACTGATAGGTCGAATAAATGCTATAAAAATGGTTATTTTACCAAAATTTTTATATATATTTCAAGAAGTTCCCTCTTTTGTCCCGAAAACATTTTTTGATGAAATAGACTCTCTGATTCTGTCTTATGTTTGGAATAATAGAAGCCTTAGAGTGCATAAACTTTTATTGCAGAAATCAAAAAAAGGTGGAGGACTGGCTTTACCAAACTTTAGATTTTATTATTGGGCAGTTAATATTCACTATATTACTTTTTGGATTTATGATATAGACGACCAAGATCACCCTTCATGGTTACAGATGGAGGAAAATTCAGTAGTGGGGTTTTCGTAGGCTTCTTTATTAGGAGCTCCCCTTCCGTTTTCACTCTCCAGAATAGGTAGTCAAGCTCTTAACCCTATTGTTAAACATACCTTAAAAATTTGGTTTCAATTTCATATTTTTTTTAATTAAATGATTTTTTACTTTCTAGTAATATTTATTCTAATTTTTTTTAAACCATCAACTTTGGATAAGGCTTTTCTAACATGGAAAATTAAGGGAATAAAAACTTTTGTAGTATTGTTTTTACAAGACTGTTTAATGTATTTTTCACAGTTAATGGATAAATATAATATCTCTGATGCACATTTTTTCAGGTATTTCCAGGTTAGGAATTTCTTATGTGATTTTTTACCAAATTACCCCTTGGCCTGCTCTTTAAATCTGGCTTATGTTATTTTTCAGTTTAAACCTTTTCAAAAACAATTAATAACTATCATTTATAAACAGTTAATGAATGCTCGCACATTGCCTAATGATAGGGTTCAATGCTCCTGGGAAGTAGAACGTCAACATTCACTCTCAGATAATCAATGGAGTAAAATTTATTATTTAGTTAATAATTCATCTATCTGTGCATGCCATATTTTAAATCAGTTTAAGATAGTACAAAGGGCCCATATGTCCAAAGATGAATTGGCGCATATATTTTCCTAATATATGCCCTATTTGTGACAGATGTAACACAGAAGTGGCTACTGTAACCCATATGTTTTGGTCATTTGTAAGTTTAAATAATTTTTGGAGGGATGTGTTTGGAATATTATCTAAAGTTATAGATATGGATGTTCATCCTAATCCACTTACAGCAATTTTGGGGATTTTTCCAGAAGAAGCAAGCAAAGTGTCTGCTTCCGCCCAACATGTGATAGCTTTTTCAACTTTACTGGTGAGGAGAGCTATTTTGCTACACTGGAAAGAATCTAACTCACCTACTGTTTTCTATTGGCTCTCCTCCATTATGTCATGTTTAAGTTTGGAGAAAATTGGAAGCCGGACATTTCATACACCCTTTGATTTTGAACAAGTCTGGCGACCCTTTATTCAATATTTTCACATGATTTAATTTATCTTTATTTATTTATTTTTCTTTATTCTCTTTGGAGAATATCCTTATCCATGAAGGTTCAGAAATGACTGGAAGGATGTTTTTTTTTCTCACTCTTTTTTAAGTTTATCCTCATTTGGACTGCCCAATCTTTCTTTTTCTTTATTTCTTTTTTTTCCTTTCTCTTTTTTTTGTTGCTTCAGTTGAGTTAGTGGGGTTTTTTCTTTCTCTATCAATAAAATGTCCAATTTTTTTTAACGATTGCTATGAGGAGTTGTAGTTTCTCTCTGACCATTGTACATGTAACAGCATAATATATTACCTATTTGATTTTGATATTATATGCTTTTTGTTTTTACTATTGTTGTTTATATGTCTTTTATATTATCTACTTGTTAAACTCCTCTTTCAATTTGTATATTCTTTATCTGAAAATCAATAAAAAAGATTGAAAAAAATTATTACCAAAGTAATAATTTTATTATTATTACCATGAATTTTGGTAATTATTATCAAACTCCGAGATTCCTTTTCTTGCAGGTATACTCAAATCTAAGAACCATATTAGAATCAATGAAAGGCAACAAACAATGTGCAAAAGGCAACAAACTATAAATATAAAAGATAATAATAATAATAATAATAATAATAATAATAATAATAATAATAATAATAATAATAATAATAATAATGTAATAAATATCGAGAACATGAGTTGGAGTCCTTGAAGGTGACTTCATAGTGTGGGAATGTTTCAGTGATGGGGTGGATGAAATTAAGTGAAGCTATCCCTGCTGGTTAAAGAGCCTGAAGTTTGAGGGGTAGTAACTGTTCCTGAACCTGGTGGTGTGAGTTCTGAGGCTCCTGTACCTTCTGCCTGATGATATCAGCGAGAAGAGATTGCGACCTGGATGATAGGAGGTCCTTGATGATAGACACTGTTTTCCTGTGAGAGCCTTCTGTGTGGGAGTGCTTAATGGTGGGGAACATTTGACCCATGATGGATTGGGCTATATCTACTAAGTTTTGTAGGATTTTCCATTCAAGGGCATTGGTGTTTCCGTACCAGGCCATGATGCAACCAATCAATATATGTCCCACCACACATCTCTAGAAGTTTGCCAGAGTATTAGATGTCATGCTGAACCTTTGCAAACCTCTGAGGAAGTGGATGTGCTGTCATGCTTTCTTCATAATTTCACTTGTGCTGGGCTCTGAAATGATAACACTAAAAAAATTAAATTTGAATTAAATTTATTTTCTAAGTACATATATGAAAAATGATCTAATGCCTTCCCACTGTATATGACATATAAACTCTTCTCGGGGTTCTAGCAAGGTACAGGAATCGAGTTTAAATGCCATTTTTAGGACAAGTTCTGCCACCTTCATCAGGAATGATGTCACCATTTAATACCTTGAGATTCAATTTCTTGTAGGCATCCACAGAAGAACAAATAAGTGTGATTGAATCAAAGGAAGTCTGTATACAGAAAAAAAGACTGACACAAAAAGCAACATGCAAATGAAGGAAAATATATGAATTCAATACCTCCTACCTGATGGCATTAATGTGAAGAGGACTTAAGACCTTAAGACATAGAGGCAGAATTGGGCCATTTGGCCCATCAAGTCTGCTCTGCCATTCAACCATTTTCCCCTCCTCAGCCCCACTCCCCAGCCTTCTCCCTGTAACCTTTGATGCTGTGTCCAGTCAAGAACCTATTAAGCTCTGTCATATGACGAAGCCTCCAAAGCTGCCTGTGGTAATAAATTTCACAAATTCATCTCCCTCTCAATTAAGAAATTTCTCCATATCTCTGTTTTAAACGGACTCTCCTCTATCCTGACACTGTGCCCTCTTGTCCTAGACTCCTCCACCATGGAAACATCTACTTCTCGACTTTTCAGCATTTAAAATGTTTCACTGACGTCCCCACTCATCTTTCTAAATTCCAGAGAGTACAGACCCAGAGATATCATGTGTTCCTCATAAGATGAGACTTTCATTCCCAGAATCATCCTTGTCAACCTCCTCTGACCCCTCTCCATTGTCACCACACCTTTTCTTAGATAAGGAGCCCAAAACTGTTCACAATACACAAGATGATCCTCACCAGTGCTTTATGAAGCCTCAGCATCACATCCCTGCTCTTGTACTCTAGACCTCTTGAAATGAATACTAACATTGCATTTGCCTTCATCACCACTGACTCAGCCCGCAAGTTAACCTTTAGGGTGTTCTGCACAAAGACTCCCATGCCCCTTTGCATCTCAGATTTCTAAATTTTCTTCCCATTTAGAAAATAGTCCACACATTTATTTCTACTACCAAAGTGCATGACCATGCATTTTCCAACTTTGGATTTCATTTGTCACGCTCTTGACCATTCTCCTGATCTGTCCAAGTCCTTCTGCAGCCTATCTGTTTCCTCAACACTACCTGCCCCTCCACTACTCTTCATATCATCTGCAAATTTGTCAGCAATAACATCTATTCCATCATCTAAATCATTGATATACAGCATAAAAAGAAGCAGTCCCAACACCGACCCCTGCAGAACACCACAAGACACTGGCAGCCAACAACGAAAGGACCCTTTTATTCCCACTCACTGCCTCCTACCAATTAGCCAATGCTGTAACCATACCAGTAACCTTCCTGTAGTACCATGGGCTCTTAACTTAGTAAGTAGCTTCTTGTGTGACGCCTGGTCAAACGTCTTCTGAAAGTCCAAATATACAGCATCCACTGTATCCCCTTTATCTATCCTACTTGTACTCTCCTCAAAGAATTCCAACAGGTTCATCAGGAAAGATTTTCCCTTATGGAAACCATGCTGGCATTGTCCTATCCTGTCCTGTGTCACCAAGTACTCCATAACCTGATCCTTAACAATTGACTCCAACATCTTCCCAACCACTGAGTTCAGGCTAACTGAACTATAGTTTCCTTTCTGCTGCCTTCTTCCTTTTCCAAAGAGCTGAGTGACATTTGCAATTTTCCAGTCCTCTGGCACCATGCCAGAGTCCAATGATTTTTGAAAGATCATTACTAATACCTCTACAATCTCAAACACTACAACTTTCAGAATTCTACGGTGCAGTTCGTCTGGTTTGGGTGACTTATGTACTCTTACATCATTCAGCTTTCTCAGCACCTTCTCTCTTGTAATAGTACTGCACTCGATCCTCTTCCCTCACAACCTTCAACATGTGGCACACTGCTAATGTCTTTAACAGGGAAGGTCGATGCAAGATACTCACTTAGTTCATCTGCCATCTCCTTGTCCCCCATTATTATTTCTCCGGCCTCATTTTCTAGCAGTCCCATATCCACTCTCATTTCTCTGTTATTTTTTACTATCTTTTTACTATCCATGTTGTGTTCTCGCACAGGAGTAAAAGAACTCTGAACTAAACACCAAGCATAAACCAGTCAATGAGGCGGTCCCAGTAAGATTAACTGTTTACTGTTCACTCTTCCACATTAACGTATGGTGAAAACTGTTGATAAAACAATTCAAAATATATACAGTATTTGTTTTCTTCTTGACATCACATTTACATCATAAATACTTGCAAAAGTAAAACTACAACAACTATATTACATTAAAGAGCAACATACAGTCAGAATCTACCCACGCCATCGACTGGCTTTAAATACATCAACACAAACTATCCGCAACTCTTTAAATAACAAAAAACATAAACTTTATCAACCGTCATTACTTTTAACAGAATCAGCATTAACACTTTTAATTCAACATATCGATTATCTATGAACTTACGGCGTTGCTTCTCTGATGTTTCTAGTGCGTAGAAAGAAAACTTTTCTCGCGCTGATCCTGCACACACAACTCCCTCCTTCCCGTTTCTCGCGGCAAAACCGTCATCGCATGCCGCGATATATCACAGACAACGAATTTACTTTAAACAACCTTAACTTTAACTAGAAAACGACTACAAATGAATTACTAAAGCGAAAATATAATAAACTAAACAAATGCCTTAAAGGCAACACACTCCCCGCCTGACCTTCTTAAGGTCACTATGAACATAATACAAAACTTCAGTCTCTAAATCAGTCCTTAGGTAGAAGTAGAATGACTTCTGCAACTGGCCTTTGGTCACTTTTCACATCACCTTGGTCAGAAGTTTTCAACTCAACCTTCCTGACATGTCCATCCCTACTAGGGAATGTGGCAGTGATCCTGGCCATGTGAATGAGGAACGCAAGTCCTATCACTAAAGAATTCAAAGTGGAGAACCGCTGAAAGCGTTCATCAGTACGTATTGATTCTTCGAGGTAGGTGACTCCTATTTGTATTTGCGGCCAAATTTCCGAGTCTCTTTCGGGTTCGATCAGCTCAAATGTCTTGCTTGTTTGAATTTTTTCTGTTGGTGGCTGATACAGAAAGGGGGGTCCGGTGAACCAGGATGTCTGCACCAGACGAGATGCAGGTAAGGATCTCGATGCATGGTCTGCAGGGTTATCCTCGGTATGTACATAATGCCATTGTTCAGGCTTTGATGACAGGCGGATACGTTCAACTCTATTATGAATGTACACATAGAAACGTTTTGATTCGTTATAAATATAACCAAGCACTACTTTGCTATCCGTGTAGAACTTGATATCGTCCAGCTCTAGGTCTAGCTTGTCCTGGATAAGATCCGCCATTTCCACAGCCAGGACAGCTGCGCACAGTTCAAGCCTTGGAATTGTCGGCTCAGACTGAGCAGTGAGCTTCGCCTTACCAGTTACAAATCCTACTTCGACTTGACCATCCTTCCCGACTACTTTCAAGTAAGCCACAGCACCAATGGCCTTGGTAGATGCATCTGAAAAAGCACACAATTCTGTGTGCGCTGCCTCGGTGGGTGAGGTCGCAGTGTATTTACGTCGGATATGAAGCTGTTTTAGATCTTGAAGTGAATCTCTCCAAGCCTCCCATTTGCTTAGCTTGTCTTCTGGTAGGGGAGTATCCCAGTCGGAGAGCTCAGAGGTAAGTTCTCTGAGAAGGACTCTTCCCTGGATCGTAACTGGTGCCAGTAGACCCAAGGGATCGAAAACACTGTTAACAGTGGAGAGAACTCCACGTCGGGTAAATGGCTTGATCATGGAGAACGTGAATGTGTCAGTCGTAATCTCCCAAAGGAGACCCAAGCTCCTTTGTGTGGGTATGGTTTCTCCATCTAAATCTAGGTCTTTGATTGCCGGAGCACAGTCATCGTGTGGAAAGGCCTCCATTACTGCCTGACAGTTTGATGCGAACTTGTGCAAGCGGAAGTTTGACTCAGCGAGTGAGGCTTGTGTACATCCGAGCAGATCGATTGCTTCGTCTTCTTTCTGTAGTGATATCAAGCCGTCGTCGACATAGAATTGCCTTTCTACAAACTTAACGGTGTCATTGCCGTGCTCCTGTGCACCCTCTCTAATGGCTCTTCGCAGCCCATAGATGGCCACAGCCGGTGATGGACTATTGCCGAAAATGTGGACTTTCATCCAGTACTCAATGACTTCCTTGTTAATGTCATTGTCCTTGTGCCATAAGAAACGGAGGAAATTGCGATGGTCCTCCTGTGCTACGAAGCAATGGAACGTCTGTTGGATGTCCGCTAAGCTTGCGACCTTTTCCTTCCGGAAGCGCATCAGGACCTCGAGAAGGGTATTGTTGAGGCCTGTAAGGAGCACTTCATTAAGGGAGATGCCAGCGCACTGAGCACTGGAGTCAAAGACCACCCTGATCTGATTGGGCTTTTGTGGGTGGTAAACCCCAAACGTTGGGAGGTACCAGCAATCCTCTCCTTCTCTCAGTGGCGGTGCTACTTCAGCATGTCCATTAGCGAAGATCTTCTCCATAAATGCTACGTATTGTTGCCGCATCTCAGGTTTCCTTTTCAGGGTTTTTTGCAAGGACGTGAACCGCTTGATTGCCTGCTCTTTGTTGTTTGGCAAGCACTGGCGTGGTTCTCTGAAAGGTAGTGGGGCGACCCAATTATTTGCTTCATCTCTGAAGACCTTGGTGTCCATTATTTTTAAGAAAATGGCGTCTTGTGCTGATGGAACAAGTTTATTGTCATGCTCAGTTTGAGCGAAGACTGACTGTCCCAGCGTCTTGTCGGTTACTTTACATTTGGTAAAGCCTTGTCGTGCTTCCCTGATACACATGAAACTTGTGCAGGGTTGAAAAATTGAATGGCGGCCACTCTGTAGCACATTGGTCTTGAGTGTGTTACCTGTCGGTTTGTGTACATTGCCAAGGCACACCTCTTCTATCACCACCCAGCCCAGATCCAGGCGTTGGGCAAAGGGGGCGTTGTGTGGTCCATTGACCTGCTGCCTAACCTTGTGCACCTGGAGAACATCTCTTCCTAATAGCAGGAGTATTTCTGCTTTTGGATCCAGTTCTGGGATGTGCTTGGCAATGTGCTGGAGATGTGGCTGGTGTAGCACTACACTTGGTGTCAGGATCTCAGTGCAGTTATTCAAAATTTCATTGCACTCTAAGAGTGGAGGGAGACAGATGACAACTTTACCATCCAGGGACTCGAGCTGGAAGCCTTCTGCCTTCCTTCCATAAGTTTCCACGCTGCCTGAGCAAGTTCTAAGGTTGAATGGGAATCTTGAACGAATCTTCAAGTCCATTTGAGATCGGACATAGTCGCTTGAGTGTTCCAATCTGGTCCTTCCTGAAGTAGATTTTACGTCATCCAGAACATGCATTTCTTCAGCACTTTCTAATATCTCTGCTTCCACCCTGGCAGCTTCTGCTTCTCAGTGTAGCGTCAGCACTTCTAACTCTGACTCTATCCTTACCTTTTCAACTGGTTTTCGGCTTCTCAGGCAGCCGCTTCCTTTTCTCTGGCAGCCTTTTCCATTTTCAATTTTGTTTCCTGTTTGGCATACAGCGCTCACAGCTTGGCGGCTTCTGCTTTAGCTCTTGCATGGGCAGCCTTACTCATTGATGCCCTACTGACTCCTGGCACTGGATGGCAACGACCTGATGCTGGATCGTGATGCCATCGTAGCACTTGACACACCTGGTAATGCCGCCTTTTCACTGTAGTGTTCTCGCACAGGTGTAAAAACGCTGAACTAAACACCAAGTCAATGAGGCGGTCCCAGTAAGATTAACCGTTTACTGTTCACTCTTCCACATTAACGTATGGTGAAAACTGTTGATAAAACAATACAAAATATACACAGTATTTGTCTCCTTCTTGACATCACATTTACATCATCAATACTTGCAAAAGTAAAACTACAACAACTATATTACATTGAAGTGCAACATACAGTCAGAATCTACCCACGCCATCGACTGGCTTTAATTACATCAACACAAACTATCCGCAACTCTTTAAATAACAAAAAACATAAACTTTATCAACTGTCATTACTTTTAACAGAGTCAGCATTAACATTTTTAATTCAACATATCGATTATCTATGAACTTACGGTGTTGCTTCTCTGATGTTCCTAGTGTGTAGAAAGAAAACTTTTCTCACACTGATCCTGCACACACATAAGCCTCCTCCTTGAAGATTCAATCCAATTTGATGTTGTTTGCTTGCTTGCTTTCATATTTCATCTTTTCCCTCCTAATGATTCCTTTAGTTTTTCTCTGTAGATTTTCACAACTTTCCCAATCCTCTGTCTTCCCACTAATTTTTTCTTTGTTGTCTGCCCTCTCTTTTGCTTTTACAGTAGCTTTGATTTCCCTTGTCAGCCACAGTTGTACTATTTTGCCATTTGAGTATTTCTTTGTTTTTGGAATAACATGTCCTGCACCTTCTCATTTTTTCTTGAAACTCATGCCATTGCTGCTGTGCTGTCATCCCTGCCAGCAGCTCCTTCCAATTTACTTTGGCCAACTCCTCTCTCATACCACTTTAATTTCCTTTACTCCTCTGTAATACTGCTGTGTCAAATATTAATTTCTCCCTATCATATCTCAAGTTGAACTTAATCATATTGTGATCACTGCTTCCTAAGGGTTCTTTTACCATAAGTTCCCTAATCACCTCTAGTTTATTACATAACACCCATTCCAGTATAGATGATCCCCTAGTAGGCTCAACAACAAACTGCTCTAAAATGTTATTTTGTAGGCCCTCAACAAACTCACTCTCCTGAGATCCATTTCCAACCTCATTTTCCCAATGAACTTGCATGTTGAAATCTCCCTTGATTATCATAACATTGCTCTTTTGACAATCCTGTTCTATTTCCTGTTGTAATCTGTGGTCCACATCCCAGCTACTGTTAGGATGCCTGTATGTAACTGCTGCCAGGGTTCTTTTACCATTGCAGTTTCTTAATTCAACCCACAAGGATTCAACATCTTCCATTCCAATATCACAACTTTCTACTGATCTGATGCCATTCTTTACCAGCAGAGCTACACTAACCCTTCTACCTACCTTCCCATCCCTCTGATACAATGTGTAATCTTTGACATTCAGCTCCCAACTACAACCATCCTTCAGCCACAATTCAGTGATGGTCACAACATCATACCTGACAATCTGTAATAGTGCATCAGGATCATCCACCTTATTTCTTGTACTCTGTACTTTGAGATATAACACTTTGTTCACCGTATTTGCTCTCATTTTTGATCCTGCATCCCCAATGCCCAGATACTCTCCCTGCTGTCTACAATTATGTTCTATCATCTGCCTGCCCTTGCTGACAGTGTGACAGCATGCTATCTTTGCCTTTTTATCATCTGTCCAACTTGTCTGTGATGGCGAGGGGTCTTCACAATGGATACCACCTTCCTCAGGCACCAGGTGTTGAAATGTCTTGGTGACAGAGCAGGCTTTGTCTATAACTCTCTGACCCTCTTTCACTCCTGTGCTCCTCCTTACCAGATGGTGATGCATCCATTCAGAATATTCCCCACAGTACATCTGTCGAAATTTGTTGGAGTCTTTCGTGGCATACCAAATCTCCTCAAACTCCTAATGATGTATTACCATTGTTGTGCTGTTGAACAGTAAATCTTAAAGATCAAAGTAAAATTTATTATCAGAGTACATACCTGTCACCACATACAACCCTGAGATTCTTTTTCCTGCAGGCATACTCAGTGAATCTCTAGAATAATAATGATAAACAGGATCAATGAAAGAGTAAGTGGAGCATTGAAGAATACAAACTGTGCAAAAGCAAATATAAATGGCAATAAATAACAAGAGCATGAAATAACAAGATTAAGAGTAATTAAAGTGAGACCATTGGTTATGGGAATACCAGAAAAATAATGAGTGTAGTTATCCTCTTTTGTTCAAGAGCCTGATGGTTGAGGGGTAGTAACTGTTCTTGAAGCTGGTGGTGCAAGTCCTGAGTCTCTCGTACCTTCTCCTGATGGCAGCAGCAAGAAAACCGCACGGCCCGTGTGGTGAGGGTCTTTAATGATGGATGCTGTTTTCCTACAAAAGTGTCTCATGTAGATGTGCTCAATGATTGGGAGGGCTTTACCCATAATGTGCTGGGCCAAATCCACTACAATTTGCTGGATTTTTCTGTTCAATGGCAATGGTGTTTCTACCCCAGCCTGTGAGGCAACCAGTCAATACTCTTTCCACTACACATCTATAGAAGTTTGTCAAATCACAAACAAGAAAAATCTGCAGATGCCGGAAATCCAAACAACACACACAAAATGCTGGAGGAACTCAGCAGGCCAGGCAGTATCCATGGAAAAAAGCACTGTCGACGTTTCGGGCCGAGACCCTTCTGCAGGATATTTGTCAAAGTTTCTGATATCATGCTGAATCTCCACAGACTCCGAAGGAAGTAGAGGCACTGTTGTGCATTCTTTGTAATTACATTTATATGATGGTTCCAGGACACGTCCTATGAGATAGTGACATCCAGGAAATTAAAGTTACTGACCCTCTTGTCCTCTGATCCTTCGATGCACTGGCTCACGGACCTCTGGTTTTCCCCTCCTGAAGTCTGCAACAAGTTCCTTGGTTTCTCACTGACATTAAGTGAGAGATTGTTTTGACACCATTCAGCCAAATGTTCACTCCCTCCTGTATGCTGATTCATCACCGCCCACAACTGAGGTGTCATCAGCAAACTTGAATATGCTGTTGGAGCCCTATGATGTAGGATCTGTGCTTAGCCACACAGTCACAGGTGTAAAGTGTGTAGAACGGGGCGAAGTAGACAGCCTGTGGTGCACCTGTGCTGATGGAGATTACAAAGGACTTGTTTTTGACAATCCAAGCTGACTGGGGTCAGCAAGTGAGGAAATCCAGGATCCGGTTGCACAAGCGAGTATTGAAGCCCCACTCTCTGGCAGAAAGCTCCATCTATCGACAGTTAACTGTGAAATAATCAGCGATTAATATCACTTTTGCAACAAGAAATGATGAAAACTTAATTGCTTCTTTATATCTTCAGATATTTAATGAGGTGGAGTTTTCGGAAATACTGCCATCAAGTGGTTTTTTGGCCCAATGGCAAATATGTTCCATTGATGCGCTCCGCCCCACAAACTTTGAGCTTTCAGCTTGCGATTAGGGAGAAGGTGACTTTCATTCATAAGTTCACATTAAATATAGGGCCAGCAGATTACCTCACAAACTGTGTCAAAATGCAGTCAGACTGCAGATGACTGCATAAAAACAGCAGAGAGTTGTGGATTGCGCATGTGGCAGGGAAATCAGTGGAATTCAAACCACAACTCTACCATGCACGTCAGTGACCAGGATGTTTCACTCCCTGAGACGCTGATTGTTTTCTACGCCCGATTTGAAGCACAGAACGAAGTGCTGGTGAGGAAGGCACCCTCTCCCCAGGGGAGCAGACACTCCGACTGGCTGAAGCTGAGGTGAGGAAGACCCTGGCTAGGGCTGCGGAGCCCGTTAATGTATCATGTCGGTTTCTAACAGACTGCGCAGCCCAGCAGACGGAGGTGCTGGCAGATTTATTTAACATCTCTTGAGAACAATCCGTTGTCCCCTCTTTTCTCAAAGCGGCTGCCATCATTCCAATGTCAAAGATGTTGTCAGTACCCTGCCTAAATGACCATCGCTCAGTGGTATGAATATCAACCATTGTGCATAAGACCAAAAGACATAGGAGCAGAATCAGGCCATTCAGCCCATCGAGTCCGTTCCACCATTACATTATGACTGATCTCGGATCCCACACAATCCCATATCATGCTTTGAGTGGCTGGTCATGTAGCACATTAAGGTCTTTCTCACGGTTGCACCAGAACCCTTACAGTGCGCTAATCACTCAAATCGATCCACTGACAATGCTATAGCCTATACCCTCTACTCAGTCCTGTCCCACCTGTCATATGCCAGACTGTTTATGGACTTCATTTTGGCGTTCAACGCCATTATTCCCCAGAAACTGGATGGTAAACTGTCCTCGCTGGGTCTCAAAACCACTCTATGCAATTGGATACTCGACTTCTTAACAGAAAGGACACAATCAGTCCGTGTGGGCAGCAACCTCTCTCGTCCTGTTACGCTGAGCAAAGTAACTCCCCACGGCTGTGTGCTCAGCCCGCTGCTGTCCAAGGATCCAGTTCAAACCATGTCTTCAGGTTTGCATTATGAAGAACATGTCATGGTCCCGTCTGTGAAATCCACATTCCGGTTCACGGTCTGGTCCAGGTTCCTTACTCCAGGTTTTCCAGTTCTCCCCAGTTACTGTTGAGGCAGCTGATTCTCGTTCAGTCTGGCTTCATAAATAGCTTCAGGATTCAGCCTCTGGCTGCTGGATTGTTCCTGTCCAAACCCCCTGTCTGTATCCCTTCCCTTCACCTTCCTCCTGGATCCTTGCCTCAGCTGGAGCCTCACCGTGCCTCGTCTTGCCTCGCCTTGTTCTGCCTCTCCTCGCCTGGAGACTAGCCTTGACTCGTCTCGGCCGGAGCCTAGCCTTGCCTCGCCTCGGCCAGAGCCTAGCCTTGCCTCACCTCGCCTCTCCCGGAGACTAGCCTTGCCTCACCTCGCCTCGGCCAGAGCCTAGCCTCGCCTCGCCTTGCCTCTCCCGGAGCATAGACTCGCCTTGCCTCGGCCAGAGCCTAGCCTTGCCTCACCTCGCCTCTCCCGGAGACTAGCCTTGCCTCACCTCGCCTTGGCCAGAGCCTAGCCTCGCCTCGCCTTGCCTCTCCCGGAGCATAGACTCGCCTCGCCTCGGCCGGAGCATAGCCTCGCCTCGCCTCGCCGGAGCCTAGCCTTGCCTCGCCTCGCCTCGGCCAGAGCCTTGCCTCGCCTCGCCTCTCCAGGAGCCTAGCCTTGCCTCGCCTCGCCTCGGCCAGAGCCTTGCCTCGCCTCGCCTCACCCGGAGCCTAGTCTTGCCTCGCCTCGCCTCGCCCGGAGCCTAGCCTTGCCACGCCTCGCCTCTCGCGGAGCCTAGCCTTGCCTCGCCTCACCTCTCCCGGAGCCTAGCCTTGCCTCGCCTCACCCGGAGCCTAGCCTTGCCTCGCCTCGCCTCGCCCGGAGCCTCGCCCAGAGCCTAGCCTTGCCTCGCCCGGACCCTAGACTCGCCTCACCTTGCCCGGAGCCTAGCCTTGCATCGCCTCGCCTCGCCCGGACCCTAGCCTTGCCACGCTTCTCCCGGAGCCTAGCCTCGCCTAGCCTTGCCTCGCCTCGCCTCGCCCGGAGCCTAGCCTTGCCTCGCCTCGCCTCGCCTCGCACAGAGCCTAGCCTTCCCTTGCCTCACCTCGGCCGGAGCCTAGCCTTGCCTCGCCTCGCCTTGCCTCGCCCGGAGCCTAGCCTCGCCTCGCCTCGCCTCGCCCGGAGCCTAGCCTTGCCTCGCCTCGCCTTGCCTCGCCCGGAGCCTAGCCTTGCCTCGCCTCGCCTCTCCCGGAGCCTAGCCTTGCCTCGCCTCGCCTCTCCCGGAGCCTAGCCTTGCCTCGCCTCGCCTCGCCCGGAGCCTCGCACAGAGCCTAGCCTTGCCTCGCCCGGACCCTAGCCTCGCCTCACCTTGCCCGGAGCCTAGCCTTGCCACGCTTCTCCCGGAGCCTAGCCTTGCCTTGCCTCGCCTCGCCCGGAGCCTAGCCTCGCCTCGCCTCGCCTCGCCTCAGCCGGAGCCTAGCCTTGCCTTGCCTCACCTCTCCCGGAGACTAGCCTTGCCTCGCCTCACCTCGGCCGGAGCCTAGCCTCGCCTCACCTTGCCCGGACCCTAGACTTGCCTCGCCTCGCCTCTCCTCGCCCGGAGCCTAGCCTTGCCTCGCCTCGCCTCGCCTCGACCAGAGCCTACCCTTGCCTCACCTCGGCCAGAGCCTAGCCTTGCCTCGCCTCGCCTCGCCCGGAGCCAAGACTTGCCTCGCCTCGCCTTGCCTCGCCCGGAGCCTTGCCTTGCCTCGCCTCGCCTCAGCTGGAGCCTAGCCTTGCCTCGCCTCGCCTCGCCTCGACCAGAGCCTACCCTTGCCTCGCCTTGTCTCAGCCAGAGCCTAGCCTTGCCTCGCCTCGCCTCTCCCGGAGCCTAGCCTTGCCTCGCCTCGCCTCAGCCAGAGCCTAGCCTTGCCTCGCCTCGCCTCGCCTCGACCAGTGCCTAGCCTTGCCTCGCCCGGAGCCTAGCCTAGCCTCGCCCGGAGCTTAGCCTTGCCTCGCCTCGCCTCTCCCGGAGCCTAGCCTTGCCTTGCCTCGCCTCGCCCGGAGCCTAGCCTTGCCTCGCCCGGAGCTTAGCCTTGCCTCGCCTCGCCTCTCGCGGAGCATAGCCTTGCCTCGCCTCGCCTCCCCTCTCCTGGAGCCTAGCCTTGCCTCGCCTCACCTCTCCCGGAGCCTAGCCTTGCCTCGCCTCGCTTCGCCCAGATCCTAGCCTTGCCTCGCCTCGCCTCGCCTCACCCAGAGCCTAGCCTTGCCTCGCCCGGACCCTAGCCTTGTCTCGCCTCGCCTCGCCCGGAGCCCAGCCTTGCCTCGCCTCGCCCAGAGCCAAGCCTTGCCTCGCCCGGACCCTAGCCTCGCCTCACCTTGCCCGGAGCCTAGCCTTGCCACGCCTCGCCTCTCGCGGAGCCTAGCCTTGCCTCGCCTCACCTCTCCCGGAGCCTAGCCTTGCCTCGCCTCACCCGGAGCCTAGCCTTGCCTCGCCTCGCCTCGCCCGGAGCCTCGCCCAGAGCCTAGCCTTGCCTCGCCCGGACCCTAGACTCGCCTCACCTTGCCCGGAGCCTAGCCTTGCATCGCCTCGCCTCGCCCGGACCCTAGCCTTGCCACGCTTCTCCCGGAGCCTAGCCTCGCCTAGCCTTGCCTCGCCTCGCCTCGCCCGGAGCCTAGCCTTGCCTCGCCTCGCCTTGCCTCGCACAGAGCCTAGCCTTCCCTTGCCTCACCTCGGCCGGAGCCTAGCCTTGCCTCGCCTCGCCTTGCCTCGCCCGGAGCCTAGCCTCGCCTCGCCTTGCCCGGAGCTTAGCCTTGCCTTGCCTCGTCCGCAACCTAGCCTTGCCTCGCCTCACCTCTCCCGGTGCCAAGCCTTGCCTCGCCTCGCCTCGCCCGGATCCTAGCCTTGCCTCGCCCGGATCCTAGCCTTGCCTCGCCTCGCCTCGCCTCACCCAGAGCCTAGCCATGCCTCGCCCGGACCCTAGCCTCGCCTCGTCTCGCCTCTCCAGGAGCCTAGCCTTGCCTCGCCTCGTCTCGCCCGGAACCTAGCCTTGCCTTGCCTCGCCTCGTCCGGAGCCTTGCGTCGCCTCGCCTCGCGTCAGCCGGAGCCTAGCCTTGCCTTGCCTCACCACTCCCGGAGCCTAGCCTTGCCTCGCCTCACCACTCCCGGAGCCTAGCCTTGCCTCGCCTCACCACTCCCGGAGCCTAGCCTTGCCTCGCCTCACCTCTCCCGGAGCCTAGCCTTGCCTCGCCTCACCCGGAGCCTAGCCTTGCCTCGCCTCGCCTCTCCCGGAGCCTAGCCTTGCCTCGCCTCGCCTCGCCCGGATCCTAGCCTTGCCTCGCCTCGCTCGCCTCACCCAGAGCCTAGCCTTGCCTCGCCCGGACCCTAGCCTTGTCTCGCCTCGCCTCGCCCGGAGCCTAGCCTTGCCTCGCCTCGCCCAGAGCCTAGCCTTGCCTCGCCCGGACCCTAGCCTCACCTCACCTTGCCCGGAGCCTAGCCTTGCCACGCCTCGCCTCTCGCGGAGCCTAGCCTTGCCTCGCCTCACCTCTCCCGGAGCCTAGCCTTGCCTCGCCTCACCCGGAGCCTAGCCTTGCCTCGCCCGGACCCTAGCCTCGCCTCCCCTCTCCTGGAGCCTAGCCTTGCCTCGCCTCCCCTCTCCTGGAGCCTAGCCTTGCCTCGCCTCACCTCTCCCGGAGCCTAGCCTTGCCTCGCCTCGCCTCGCCCAGATCCTAGCCTTGCCTCGCCTCGCCTCGCCTCACCCAGAGCCTAGCCTTGCCTCGCCCGGACCCTAGCCTTGTCTCGCCTCGCCTCGCCCGGAGCCCAGCCTTGCCTCGCCTCGCCCAGAGCCAAGCCTCGCCTCACCCGGAGCCTAGCCTTGCCTCGCCTCGCCTCGCCCGGAGCCTCGCCCAGAGCCTAGCCTTGCCTCGCCCGGACCCTAGACTCGCCTCACCTTGCCCGGAGCCTAGCCTTGCATCGCCTCGCCTCGCCCGGACCCTAGCCTTGCCACGCTTCTCCCGGAGCCTAGCCTCGCCTAGCCTTGCCTCGCCTCGCCTCGCCCGGAGCCTAGCCTTGCCTCGCCTCGCCTCGCCTCGCACAGAGCCTAGCCTTCCCTTGCCTCACCTCGGCCGGAGCCTAGCCTTGCCTCGCCTCGCCTTGCCTCGCCCGGAGCCTAGCCTCGCCTCGCCTTGCCCGGAGCTTAGCCTTGCCTTGCCTCGTCCGCAACCTAGCCTTGCCTCGCCTCACCTCTCCCGGTGCCAAGCCTTGCCTCGCCTCGCCTCGCCCGGATCCTAGCCTTGCCTCGCCTCGCCTCGCCTCACCCAGAGCCTAGCCATGCCTCGCCCGGACCCTAGCCTCGCCTCGTCTCGCCTCTCCAGGAGCCTAGCCTTGCCTCGCCTCGTCTCGCCCGGAACCTAGCCTTGCCTTGCCTCGCCTCGTCCGGAGCCTAGCGTCGCCTCGCCTCGCGTCAGCCGGAGCCTAGCCTTGCCTTGCCTCACCACTCCCGGAGCCTAGCCTTGCCTCGCCTCACCTCTCCCGGAGCCTAGCCTTGCCTCGCCTCACCCGGAGCCTAGCCTTGCCTCGCCTCGCCTCTCCCGGAGCCTAGCCTTGCCTCGCCTCGCCTCGCCCGGATCCTAGCCTTGCCTCGCCTCGCTCGCCTCACCCAGAGCCTAGCCTTGCCTCGCCCGGACCCTAGCCTTGTCTCGCCTCGCCTCGCCCGGAGCCTAGCCTTGCCTCGCCTCGCCCAGAGCCTAGCCTTGCCTTGCCCGGACCCTAGCCTCACCTCACCTTGCCCGGAGCCTAGCCTTGCCACGCCTCGCCTCTTGCGGAGCCTAGCCTTGCCTCGCCTCACCTCTCCCGGAGCCTAGCCTTGCCTCGCCTCACCCGGAGCCTAGCCTTGCCTCGCCCGGACCCTAGCCTCGCCTCACCTTGCCCGGAGCCTAGCCTTGCCTCGCCTCCCCTCTCCTGGAGCCTAGCCTTGCCTCGCCTCACCTCTCCCGGAGCCTAGCCTTGCCTCGCCTCGCCTCGCCCAGATCCTAGCCTTGCCTCGCCTCGCCTCGCCTCACCCAGAGCCTAGCCTTGCCTCGCCCGGACCCTAGCCTTGTCTCGCCTCGCCTCGCCCGGAGCCCAGCCTTGCCTCGCCTCGCCCAGAGCCAAGCCTTGCCTCGCCCGGACCCTAGCCTTGTCTCGCCTCGCCTCGCCCGGAGCCTAGCCTTGCCACGCCTCGCCTCTCGCGGAGCCTAGCCTTGCCTCGCCTCACCTCTCCCGGAGCCTAGCCTTGCCTCGCCTCACCCGGAGCCTAGCCTTGCCTCGCCTCGCCTCGCCCGGAGCCTCGCCCAGAGCCTAGCCTTGCCTCGCCCGGACCCTAGACTCGCCTCACCTTGCCCGGAGCCTAGCCTTGCATCGCCTCGCCTCGCCCGGAGCCTAGCCTTGCCTCGCCTCGCCTCGCCTCGCACAGAGCCTAGCCTTCCCTTGCCTCACCTCGGCCGGAGCCTAGCCTTGCCTCGCCTCGCCTTGCCTCGCCCGGAGCCTAGCCTCGCCTCGCCTCGCCTCGCCCGGAGCCTAGCCTTGCCTCGCCTCGCCTTGCCTCGCCCGGAGCCTAGCCTTGCCTCGCCTCGCCTCTCCCGGAGCCTAGCCTTGCCTCGCCTCGCCTCTCCCGGAGCCTAGCCTTGCCTCGCCTCGCCTCGCCCGGAGCCTCGCCCAGAGCCTAGCCTTGCCTCGCCCGGACCCTAGCCTCGCCTCACCTTGCCCGGAGCCTAGCCTTGCCACGCTTCTCCCGGAGCCTAGCCTTGCCTTGCCTCGCCTCGCCCGGAGCCTAGCCTCGCCTCGCCTCGCCTCGCCTCAGCCGGAGCCTAGCCTTGCCTTGCCTCACCTCTCCCGGAGACTAGCCTTGCCTCGCCTCACCTCGGCCGGAGCCTAGCCTCGCCTCACCTTGCCCGGACCCTAGACTTGCCTCGCCTCGCCTCTCCTCGCCCGGAGCCTAGCCTTGCCTCGCCTCGCCTCGCCTCGACCAGAGCCTACCCTTGCCTCACCTCGGCCAGAGCCTAGCCTTGCCTCGCCTCGCCTCGCCCGGAGCCAAGACTTGCCTCGCCTCGCCTTGCCTCGCCCGGAGCCTTGCCTTGCCTCGCCTCGCCTCAGCTGGAGCCTAGCCTTGCCTCGCCTCGCCTCGCCTCGACCAGAGCCTACCCTTGCCTCGCCTTGTCTCAGCCAGAGCCTAGCCTTGCCTCGCCTCGCCTCTCCAGGAGCCTAGCCTTGCCTCGCCTCGCCTCAGCCAGAGCCTAGCCTTGCCTCGCCTCGCCTCGCCTCGACCAGTGCCTAGCCTTGCCTCGCCCGGAGCCTAGCCTAGCCTCGCCCGGAGCTTAGCCTTGCCTCGCCTCGCCTCTCCCGGAGCCTAGCCTTGCCTTGCCTCGCCTCGCCCGGAGCCTAGCCTTGCCTCGCCCGGAGCTTAGCCTTGCCTCGCCTCGCCTCTCGCGGAGCATAGCATTGCCTCGCCTCGCCTCACCTCACCCAGAGCCTAGCCTCGCCTCGCCGGAGCCTAGCCTTGCCTTGCCTCGCCTCACCTCACCCAGAGCCTAGCCTTGCCTTGTCTCGCCTCGCCTTGCCCGGACCCTAGCCTCGCCTCGCCTCGCCTCTCCCGGAGCCTAGCCTTGCCTTGTCTCGCCTCGCCTTGCCCGGAGCCTAGCCTTGCCTCGCCTCACCTCTCCCGGAGCCTAGCCTTGCCTCGCCTCACCTCGGCCGGAGCCTAGCCTCGCCTCACCTTGCCCGGACCCTAGCCTCGCCTCGCCTCGCCTCTCCCAGAGCCTAGCCTCACCTCGCCTCAGCCGGAGCCTAGCCTTGCCTTGCCTCACCTTGCCCGGAGCCTAGACTTGCCTCGCCTCGCCTCTCCTCGCCCGGAGCCTAGCCTTGCCTCGCCTCGCCTCAGCCGGAGCCTCGCCTTGCCTTGCCTCGCCTCTCCCGGAGCCTAGCCTTGCCTCGCCTCGCCTCGCCCGGAGCCTACCCTTGCCTCGCCTCGCCTCGTCTCGACCAGAGCCTACCCTTGCCTCACCTCGGCCAGAGCCTAGACTTGCCTCGTCTCGCCTCGCCCGGAGCCTAGACTTGCCTCGCCTCGCCTTGCCTCGCCCGGAGCCTAGCCTTGCCTCGCCTCGCCTCGGCCGGAGCCTAGCCTTGCCTCGCCTCGCCTCGCCCGGAACCTAGCCTCGCCTCGCCTCTCCCGGAGCCTAGCCTCGCCTAGCCTCGCCTTGCCTCGACCAGAGCCTACCCTTGCCTCGCCTTGCCCGGAGCCTAGCCTTGCCTCGCCTCGTCTCGCCCGGAGCCTAGCCTTGCCTCGCCTCGCCTCAGCCGGAGCCTAGCCTTGCCTTGCCTCACCTTGCCCGGAGCCTAGACTTGCCTCGCCTCGCCTCTCCTCGCCCGGAGCCTAGCCTTGCCTCGCCTCGCCTCAGCCGGAGCCTCGCCTTGCCTTGCCTCGCCTCACCCGGAGCCTAGCCTTGCCTCGCCTCGCCTCGCCCGGAGCCTACCCTTGCCTCGCCCGGAGCTTAGCCTTGCCTCGCCTCGCCTCTCGCGGAGCATAGCCTTGCCTCGCCTCGCCTCCCCTCTCCTGGAGCCTAGCCTTGCCTCGCCTCACCTCTCCCGGAGCCTAGCCTCGCCTCGCCTCGCACAGAGCCTAGCCTTCCCTTGCCTCACCTCGGCCGGAGCCTAGCCTTGCCTCGCCTCGCCTTGCCTCGCCCGGAGCCTAGCCTCGCCTCGCCTCGCCTCGCCCGGAGCCTAGCCTTGCCTCGCCTCGCCTTGCCTCGCCCGGAGCCTAGCCTTGCCTCGCCTCGCCTCTCCCGGAGCCTAGCCTTGCCTCGCCTCGCCTCTCCCGGAGCCTAGCCTTGCCTCGCCTCGCCTCGCCCGGAGCCTCGCACAGAGCCTAGCCTTGCCTCGCCCGGACCCTAGCCTCGCCTCACCTTGCCCGGAGCCTAGCCTTGCCACGCTTCTCCCGGAGCCTAGCCTTGCCTTGCCTCGCCTCGCCCGGAGCCTAGCCTCGCCTCGCCTCGCCTCGCCTCAGCCGGAGCCTAGCCTTGCCTTGCCTCACCTCTCCCGGAGACTAGCCTTGCCTCGCCTCACCTCGGCCGGAGCCTAGCCTCGCCTCACCTTGCCCGGACCCTAGACTTGCCTCGCCTCGCCTCTCCTCGCCCGGAGCCTAGCCTTGCCTCGCCTCGCCTCGCCTCGACCAGAGCCTACCCTTGCCTCACCTCGGCCAGAGCCTAGCCTTGCCTCGCCTCGCCTCGCCCGGAGCCAAGACTTGCCTCGCCTCGCCTTGCCTCGCCCGGAGCCTTGCCTTGCCTCGCCTCGCCTCAGCTGGAGCCTAGCCTTGCCTCGCCTCGCCTCGCCTCGACCAGAGCCTACCCTTGCCTCGCCTTGTCTCAGCCAGAGCCTAGCCTTGCCTCGCCTCGCCTCTCCCGGAGCCTAGCCTTGCCTCGCCTCGCCTCAGCCAGAGCCTAGCCTTGCCTCGCCTCGCCTCGCCTCGACCAGTGCCTAGCCTTGCCTCGCCCGGAGCCTAGCCTAGCCTCGCCCGGAGCTTAGCCTTGCCTCGCCTCGCCTCTCCCGGAGCCTAGCCTTGCCTTGCCTCGCCTCGCCCGGAGCCTAGCCTTGCCTCGCCCGGAGCTTAGCCTTGCCTCGCCTCGCCTCTCGCGGAGCATAGCCTTGCCTCGCCTCGCCTCGCCCGGAGCCTAGCCTTGCCTCGCCTCGCCTCGCCCGGAGCCTAGCCTTGCCTCGCCTCGCCCAGAGCCTAGCCTTGCCTCGCCCGGACCCTAGCCTCACCTCACCTTGCCCGGAGCCTAGCCTTGCCACGCCTCGCCTCTCGCGGAGCCTAGCATTGCCTCGCCTCACCTCTCCCGGAGCCTAGCCTTGCCTCGCCTCACCCGGAGCCTAGCCTTGCCTCGCCCGGACCCTAGCCTCGCCTCACCTTGCCCGGAGCCTAGCCTTGCCTCGCCTCCCCTCTCCTGGAGCCTAGCCTTGCCTCGCCTCACCTCTCCCGGAGCCTAGCCTTGCCTCGCCTCGCCTCGCCCAGATCCTAGCCTTGCCTCGCCTCGCCTCGCCTCACCCAGAGCCTAGCCTTGCCTCGCCCGGACCCTAGCCTTGTCTCGCCTCGCCTCGCCCGGAGCCCAGCCTTGCCTCGCCTCGCCCAGAGCCAAGCCTCGCCTCACCCGGAGCCTAGCCTTGCCTCGCCTCGCCTCGCCCGGAGCCTCGCCCAGAGCCTAGCCTTGCCTCGCCCGGACCCTAGACTCGCCTCACCTTGCCCGGAGCCTAGCCTTGCATCGCCTCGCCTCGCCCGGACCCTAGCCTTGCCACGCTTCTCCCGGAGCCTAGCCTCGCCTAGCCTTGCCTCGCCTCGCCTCGCCCGGAGCCTAGCCTTGCCTCGCCTCGCCTCGCCTCGCACAGAGCCTAGCCTTCCCTTGCCTCACCTCGGCCGGAGCCTAGCCTTGCCTCGCCTCGCCTTGCCTCGCCCGGAGCCTAGCCTCGCCTCGCCTTGCCCGGAGCTTAGCCTTGCCTTGCCTCGTCCGCAACCTAGCCTTGCCTCGCCTCACCTCTCCCGGTGCCAAGCCTTGCCTCGCCTCGCCTCGCCCGGATCCTAGCCTTGCCTCGCCTCGCCTCGCCTCACCCAGAGCCTAGCCATGCCTCGCCCGGACCCTAGCCTCGCCTCGTCTCGCCTCTCCAGGAGCCTAGCCTTGCCTCGCCTCGTCTCGCCCGGAACCTAGCCTTGCCTTGCCTCGCCTCGTCCGGAGCCTAGCGTCGCCTCGCCTCGCGTCAGCCGGAGCCTAGCCTTGCCTTGCCTCACCACTCCCGGAGCCTAGCCTTGCCTCGCCTCACCTCTCCCGGAGCCTAGCCTTGCCTCGCCTCACCCGGAGCCTAGCCTTGCCTCGCCTCGCCTCTCCCGGAGCCTAGCCTTGCCTCGCCTCGCCTCGCCCGGATCCTAGCCTTGCCTCGCCTCGCTCGCCTCACCCAGAGCCTAGCCTTGCCTCGCCCGGACCCTAGCCTTGTCTCGCCTCGCCTCGCCCGGAGCCTAGCCTTGCCTCGCCTCGCCCAGAGCCTAGCCTTGCCTTGCCCGGACCCTAGCCTCACCTCACCTTGCCCGGAGCCTAGCCTTGCCACGCCTCGCCTCTCGCGGAGCCTAGCCTTGCCTCGCCTCACCTCTCCCGGAGCCTAGCCTTGCCTCGCCTCACCCGGAGCCTAGCCTTGCCTCGCCCGGACCCTAGCCTCGCCTCACCTTGCCCGGAGCCTAGCCTTGCCTCGCCTCCCCTCTCCTGGAGCCTAGCCTTGCCTCGCCTCACCTCTCCCGGAGCCTAGCCTTGCCTCGCCTCGCCTCGCCCAGATCCTAGCCTTGCCTCGCCTCGCCTCGCCTCACCCAGAGCCTAGCCTTGCCTCGCCCGGACCCTAGCCTTGTCTCGCCTCGCCTCGCCCGGAGCCCAGCCTTGCCTCGCCTCGCCCAGAGCCAAGCCTTGCCTCGCCCGGACCCTAGCCTTGTCTCGCCTCGCCTCGCCCGGAGCCTAGCCTTGCCACGCCTCGCCTCTCGCGGAGCCTAGCCTTGCCTCGCCTCACCTCTCCCGGAGCCTAGCCTTGCCTCGCCTCACCCGGAGCCTAGCCTTGCCTCGCCTCGCCTCGCCCGGAGCCTCGCCCAGAGCCTAGCCTTGCCTCGCCCGGACCCTAGACTCGCCTCACCTTGCCCGGAGCCTAGCCTTGCATCGCCTCGCCTCGCCCGGAGCCTAGCCTTGCCTCGCCTCGCCTCGCCTCGCACAGAGCCTAGCCTTCCCTTGCCTCACCTCGGCCGGAGCCTAGCCTTGCCTCGCCTCGCCTTGCCTCGCCCGGAGCCTAGCCTCGCCTCGCCTCGCCTCGCCCGGAGCCTAGCCTTGCCTCGCCTCGCCTTGCCTCGCCCGGAGCCTAGCCTTGCCTCGCCTCGCCTCTCCCGGAGCCTAGCCTTGCCTCGCCTCGCCTCTCCCGGAGCCTAGCCTTGCCTCGCCTCGCCTCGCCCGGAGCCTCGCCCAGAGCCTAGCCTTGCCTCGCCCGGACCCTAGCCTCGCCTCACCTTGCCCGGAGCCTAGCCTTGCCACGCTTCTCCCGGAGCCTAGCCTTGCCTTGCCTCGCCTCGCCCGGAGCCTAGCCTCGCCTCGCCTCGCCTCGCCTCAGCCGGAGCCTAGCCTTGCCTTGCCTCACCTCTCCCGGAGACTAGCCTTGCCTCGCCTCACCTCGGCCGGAGCCTAGCCTCGCCTCACCTTGCCCGGACCCTAGACTTGCCTCGCCTCGCCTCTCCTCGCCCGGAGCCTAGCCTTGCCTCGCCTCGCCTCGCCTCGACCAGAGCCTACCCTTGCCTCACCTCGGCCAGAGCCTAGCCTTGCCTCGCCTCGCCTCGCCCGGAGCCAAGACTTGCCTCGCCTCGCCTTGCCTCGCCCGGAGCCTTGCCTTGCCTCGCCTCGCCTCAGCTGGAGCCTAGCCTTGCCTCGCCTCGCCTCGCCTCGACCAGAGCCTACCCTTGCCTCGCCTTGTCTCAGCCAGAGCCTAGCCTTGCCTCGCCTCGCCTCTCCAGGAGCCTAGCCTTGCCTCGCCTCGCCTCAGCCAGAGCCTAGCCTTGCCTCGCCTCGCCTCGCCTCGACCAGTGCCTAGCCTTGCCTCGCCCGGAGCCTAGCCTAGCCTCGCCCGGAGCTTAGCCTTGCCTCGCCTCGCCTCTCCCGGAGCCTAGCCTTGCCTTGCCTCGCCTCGCCCGGAGCCTAGCCTTGCCTCGCCCGGAGCTTAGCCTTGCCTCGCCTCGCCTCTCGCGGAGCATAGCATTGCCTCGCCTCGCCTCACCTCACCCAGAGCCTAGCCTCGCCTCGCCGGAGCCTAGCCTTGCCTTGCCTCGCCTCACCTCACCCAGAGCCTAGCCTTGCCTTGTCTCGCCTCGCCTTGCCCGGACCCTAGCCTCGCCTCGCCTCGCCTCTCCCGGAGCCTAGCCTTGCCTTGTCTCGCCTCGCCTTGCCCGGAGCCTAGCCTTGCCTCGCCTCACCTCTCCCGGAGCCTAGCCTTGCCTCGCCTCACCTCGGCCGGAGCCTAGCCTCGCCTCACCTTGCCCGGACCCTAGCCTCGCCTCGCCTCGCCTCTCCCAGAGCCTAGCCTCACCTCGCCTCAGCCGGAGCCTAGCCTTGCCTTGCCTCACCTTGCCCGGAGCCTAGACTTGCCTCGCCTCGCCTCTCCTCGCCCGGAGCCTAGCCTTGCCTCGCCTCGCCTCAGCCGGAGCCTCGCCTTGCCTTGCCTCGCCTCTCCCGGAGCCTAGCCTTGCCTCGCCTCGCCTCGCCCGGAGCCTACCCTTGCCTCGCCTCGCCTCGTCTCGACCAGAGCCTACCCTTGCCTCACCTCGGCCAGAGCCTAGACTTGCCTCGTCTCGCCTCGCCCGGAGCCTAGACTTGCCTCGCCTCGCCTTGCCTCGCCCGGAGCCTAGCCTTGCCTCGCCTCGCCTCGGCCGGAGCCTAGCCTTGCCTCGCCTCGCCTCGCCCGGAACCTAGCCTCGCCTCGCCTCTCCCGGAGCCTAGCCTCGCCTAGCCTCGCCTTGCCTCGACCAGAGCCTACCCTTGCCTCGCCTTGCCCGGAGCCTAGCCTTGCCTCGCCTCGTCTCGCCCGGAGCCTAGCCTTGCCTCGCCTCGCCTCAGCCGGAGCCTAGCCTTGCCTTGCCTCACCTTGCCCGGAGCCTAGACTTGCCTCGCCTCGCCTCTCCTCGCCCGGAGCCTAGCCTTGCCTCGCCTCGCCTCAGCCGGAGCCTCGCCTTGCCTTGCCTCGCCTCACCCGGAGCCTAGCCTTGCCTCGCCTCGCCTCGCCCGGAGCCTACCCTTGCCTCGCCTCGCCTCACCTCGTCTCGACCAGAGCCTACCCTTGCCTCACCTCGGCCAGAGCCTAGCCTTGCCTCGCCTCGCCTCACCCGGAGCCTAGACTTGCCTCGCCTCGCCTTGCCTCGCCCGGAGCCTAGCCTTGCCTCGCCTCGCCTCGCCTCGCCTCGCCCGGAACCTAGCCTCGCCTCGCCTCTCCCGGAGCCTAGCCTCGCCTAGCCTCGCCTTGCCTCGACCAGAGCCTACCCTTGCCTCGCCTTGCCCGGAGCCTAGCCTTGCCTCGCCTCGTCTCGCCCGGAGCCTAGCCTTGCCTCGCCTCGCCTCGCCTCACCCAGAGCCTAGCCTTGCCTCGCCTCGTGTTGCCCGGAGACTAGCCTTGCCTCGCCTCGTGTTGCCCGGAGACTAGCCTTGCCTCGCCTCGCCTCGCCCGGAGCCTAGCCTTGCCTCGCCTCGCCCAGAGCCTAGCCTTGCCTCGCCCGGACCCTAGCCTCGCCTCACCTTGCCCGGAGCCTAGCCTTGCCACGCCTCGCCTCTCGCGGAGTCTAGCCTTGCCTCGCCTCACCTCTCCCGGAGACTAGCCTTGCCTCACCTTGCCCGGAGCCTAGCCTTGCCTCGCCTCACCTTGCCCGGAGCCTAGCCTCGCCTCGCTTCACCTCGCCTCGCCTCACCTTGCCCGGAGCCTAGCCTTGCATCGCCTCACCTCGGCCGGAGCCTAGCCTCGCCTCACCTTGCCAGGAGCCTAGCTTTGCCTCGCCTCGCCTCTCCCGGAGCCTAGCCTTGCCTCGCCTCGCCTTGCCCGGAGCTTAGCCTTGCCTTGCCTCGTCCGCAACCTAGCCTTGCCTCGCCTCACCTCTCCCGGTGCCAAGCCTTGCCTCGCCTCGCCTCGCCCGGATCCTAGCCTTGCCTCGCCTCGCCTCGCCTCACCCAGAGGCTAGCCATGCCTCGCCCGGACCCTAGCCTCGCCTCGTCTCGCCTCTCCAGGAGCCTAGCCTTGCCTCGCCTCGTCTCGCCCGGAACCTAGCCTTGCCTTGCCTCGCCTCGTCCGGAGCCTAGCGTCGCCTCGCCTCGCGTCAGCCGGAGCCTAGCCTTGCCTTGCCTCACCACTCCCGGAGCCTAGCCTTGCCTCGCCTCACCTCTCCCGGAGCCTAGCCTTGCCTTGCCTCACCCGGAGCCTAGCCTTGCCTCGCCTCGCCTCTCCCGGAGCCTAGCCTTGCCTCGCCTCGCCTCGCCCGGATCCTAGCCTTGCCTCGCCTCGCTCGCCTCACCCAGAGCCTAGCCTTGCCTCGCCCGGACCCTAGCCTTGTCTCGCCTCGACTCGCCCGGAGCCTAGCCTTGCCTCGCCTCGCCCAGAGCCTAGCCTTGCCTCGCCCGGACCCTAGCCTCACCTCACCTTGCCCGGAGCCTAGCCTTGCCACGCCTCGCCTCTCGCGGAGCCTAGCCTTGCCTCGCCTCACCTCTCCCGGAGCCTAGCCTTGCCTCGCCTCACCCGGAGCCTAGCCTTGCCTCGCCCGGACCCTTGCCTCGCCTCACCTTGCCCGGAGCCTAGCCTTGCCTCGCCTCCCCTCTCCTGGAGCCTAGCCTTGCCTCGCCTCACCTCTCCCGGAGCCTAGCCTTGCCTCGCCTCGCCTCGCCCAGATCCTAGCCTTGCCTCGCCTCGCCTCGCCTCACCCAGAGCCTAGCCTTGCCTCGCCCGGACCCTAGCCTTGTCTCGCCTCGCCTCGCCCGGAGCCCAGCCTTGCCTCGCCTCGCCCAGAGCCAAGCCTTGCCTCGCCCGGACCCTAGCCTCGCCTCACCTTGCCCGGAGCCTAGCCTTGCCACGCCTCGCCTCTCGCGGAGCCTAGCCTTGCCTCGCCTCACCTCTCCCGGAGCCTAGCCTTGCCTCGCCTCACCCGGAGCCTAGCCTTGCCTCGCCTCGCCTCGCCCGGAGCCTCGCCCAGAGCCTAGCCTTGCCTCGCCCGGACCCTAGACTCGCCTCACCTTGCCCGGAGCCTAGCCTTGCATCGCCTCGCCTCGCCCGGACCCTAGCCTTGCCACGCTTCTCCCGGAGCCTAGCCTCGCCTAGACTTGCCTCGCCTCGCCTCGCCCGGAGCCTAGCCTTGCCTCGCCTCGCCTCGCCTCGCACAGAGCCTAGCCTTCCCTTGCCTCACCTCGGCCGGAGCCTAGCCTTGCCTCGCCTCGCCTTGCCTCGCCCGGAGCCTAGCCTCGCCTCGCCTCGCCTCGCCCGGAGCCTAGCCTTGCCTCGCCTCGCCTAGCCTCGCCCGGAGCCTAGCCTTGCCTCGCCTCGCCTCTCCCGGAGCCTAGCCTTGCCTCGCCTCGCCTCTCCCGGAGCCTAGCCTTGCCTCGCCTCGCCTCGCCCGGAGCCTCGCCCAGAGCCTAGCCTTGCCTCGCCCGGACCCTAGCCTCGCCTCACCTTGCCCGGAGCCTAGCCTTGCCACGCTTCTCCCGGAGCCTAGCCTTGCCTTGCCTCGCCTCGCCCGGAGCCTAGCCTCGCCTCGCCTCGCCTCGCCTCAGCCGGAGCCTAGCCTTGCCTTGCCTCACCTCTCCCGGAGACTAGCCTTGCCTCGCCTCACCTCGGCCGGAGCCTAGCCTCGCCTCACCTTGCCCGGACCCTAGACTTGCCTCGCCTCGCCTCTCCTCGCCCGGAGCCTAGCCTTGCCTCGCCTCGCCTCGCCTCGACCAGAGCCTACCCTTGCCTCACCTCGGCCAGAGCCTAGCCTTGCCTCGCCTCGCCTCGCCCGGAGCCAAGACTTGCCTCGCCTCGCCTTGCCTCGCCCGGAGCCTTGCCTTGCCTCGCCTCGCCTCAGCTGGAGCCTAGCCTTGCCTCGCCTCGCCTCGCCTCGACCAGAGCCTACCCTTGCCTCGCCTTGTCTCAGCCAGAGCCTAGCCTTGCCTCGCCTCGCCTCTCCCGGAGCCTAGCCTTGCCTCGCCTCGCCTCAGCCAGAGCCTAGCCTTGCCTCGCCTCGCCTCGCCTCGACCAGTGCCTAGCCTTGCCTCGCCTCCATTCAGCCAGAGCCTAGCCTTGCCTCGCCTCGTCTCGCCCGGAGCCTAGCCTTGCCTCGCCTCGCCTCGCCTCACCCAGAGCCTAGCCTTGCCTCGCCTCGTGTTGCCCGGAGACTAGCCTTGCCTCGCCTCGTGTTGCCCGGAGACTAGCCTTGCCTCGCCTCGCCTCGCCCGGAGCCTAGCCTTGCCTCGCCTCGCCCAGAGCCTAGCCTTGCCTCGCCCGGACCCTAGCCTCGCCTCACCTTGCCCGGAGCCTAGCCTTGCCACGCCTCGCCTCTCGCGGAGTCTAGCCTTGCCTCGCCTCACCTCTCCCGGAGACTAGCCTTGCCTCACCTTGCCCGGAGCCTAGCCTTGCCTCGCCTCACCTTGCCCGGAGCCTAGCCTCGCCTCGCTTCACCTCGCCTCGCCTCACCTTGCCCGGAGCCTAGCCTTGCATCGCCTCACCTCGGCCGGAGCCTAGCCTCGCCTCACCTTGCCAGGAGCCTAGCTTTGCCTCGCCTCGCCTCTCCCGGAGCCTAGCCTTGCCTCGCCTCGCCTTGCCCGGAGCTTAGCCTTGCCTTGCCTCGTCCGCAACCTAGCCTTGCCTCGCCTCACCTCTCCCGGTGCCAAGCCTTGCCTCGCCTCGCCTCGCCCGGATCCTAGCCTTGCCTCGCCTCGCCTCGCCTCACCCAGAGGCTAGCCATGCCTCGCCCGGACCCTAGCCTCGCCTCGTCTCGCCTCTCCAGGAGCCTAGCCTTGCCTCGCCTCGTCTCGCCCGGAACCTAGCCTTGCCTTGCCTCGCCTCGTCCGGAGCCTAGCGTCGCCTCGCCTCGCGTCAGCCGGAGCCTAGCCTTGCCTTGCCTCACCACTCCCGGAGCCTAGCCTTGCCTCGCCTCACCTCTCCCGGAGCCTAGCCTTGCCTTGCCTCACCCGGAGCCTAGCCTTGCCTCGCCTCGCCTCTCCCGGAGCCTAGCCTTGCCTCGCCTCGCCTCGCCCGGATCCTAGCCTTGCCTCGCCTCGCTCGCCTCACCCAGAGCCTAGCCTTGCCTCGCCCGGACCCTAGCCTTGTCTCGCCTCGCCTCGCCCGGAGCCTAGCCTTGCCTCGCCTCGCCCAGAGCCTAGCCTTGCCTTGCCCGGACCCTAGCCTCACCTCACCTTGCCCGGAGCCTAGCCTTGCCACGCCTCGCCTCTCGCGGAGCCTAGCCTTGCCTCGCCTCACCTCTCCCGGAGCCTAGCCTTGCCTCGCCTCACCCGGAGCCTAGCCTTGCCTCGCCCGGACCCTTGCCTCGCCTCACCTTGCCCGGAGCCTAGCCCTGCCTCGCCTCCCCTCTCCTGGAGCCTAGCCTTGCCTCGCCTCACCTCTCCCGGAGCCTAGCCTTGCCTCGCCTCGCCTCGCCCAGATCCTAGCCTTGCCTCGCCTCGCCTCGCCTCACCCAGAGCCTAGCCTTGCCTCGCCCGGACCCTAGCCTTGTCTCGCCTCGCCTCGCCCGGAGCCCAGCCTTGCCTCGCCTCGCCCAGAGCCAAGCCTTGCCTCGCCCGGACCCTAGCCTCGCCTCACCTTGCCCGGAGCCTAGCCTTGCCACGCCTCGCCTCTCGCGGAGCCTAGCCTTGCCTCGCCTCACCTCTCCCGGAGCCTAGCCTTGCCTCGCCTCACCCGGAGCCTAGCCTTGCCTCGCCTCGCCTCGCCCGGAGCCTCGCCCAGAGCCTAGCCTTGCCTCGCCCGGACCCTAGACTCGCCTCACCTTGCCCGGAGCCTAGCCTTGCATCGCCTCGCCTCGCCCGGACCCTAGCCTTGCCACGCTTCTCCCGGAGCCTAGGCTCGCCTAGACTTGCCTCGCCTCGCCTCGCCCGGAGCCTAGCCTTGCCTCGCCTCGCCTCGCCTCGCACAGAGCCTAGCCTTCCCTTGCCTCACCTCGGCCGGAGCCTAGCCTTGCCTCGCCTCGCCTTGCCTCG
Source organism: Hemitrygon akajei (assembly GCF_048418815.1). Taxonomy (NCBI): domain Eukaryota; kingdom Metazoa; phylum Chordata; class Chondrichthyes; order Myliobatiformes; family Dasyatidae; genus Hemitrygon; species Hemitrygon akajei. The sequence continues at coordinate 181,168,030 of NC_133125.1, forward strand.
CCCGGAGCCTAGCCTCGCCTCGCCTCGCCTCGCCCGGAGCCTAGCCTTGCCTCGCCTCGCCTTGCCTCGCCCGGAGCCTAGCCTTGCCTCGCCTCGCCTCTCCCGGAGCCTAGCCTTGCCTCGCCTCGCCTCTCCCGGAGCCTAGCCTTGCCTCGCCTCGCCTCGCCCGGAGCCTCGCCCAGAGCCTAGCCTTGCCTCGCCCGGACCCTAGCCTCGCCTCACCTTGCCCGGAGCCTAGCCTTGCCACGCTTCTCCCGGAGCCTAGCCTTGCCTTGCCTCGCCTCGCCCGGAGCCTAGCCTCGCCTCGCCTCGCCTCGCCTCAGCCGGAGCCTAGCCTTGCCTTGCCTCACCTCTCCCGGAGACTAGCCTTGCCTCGCCTCACCTCGGCCGGAGCCTAGCCTCGCCTCACCTTGCCCGGACCCTAGACTTGCCTCGCCTCGCCTCTCCTCGCCCGGAGCCTAGCCTTGCCTCGCCTCGCCTCGCCTCGACCAGAGCCTACCCTTGCCTCACCTCGGCCAGAGCCTAGCCTTGCCTCGCCTCGCCTCGCCCGGAGCCAAGACTTGCCTCGCCTCGCCTTGCCTCGCCCGGAGCCTTGCCTTGCCTCGCCTCGCCTCAGCTGGAGCCTAGCCTTGCCTCGCCTCGCCTCGCCTCGACCAGAGCCTACCCTTGCCTCGCCTTGTCTCAGCCAGAGCCTAGCCTTGCCTCGCCTCGCCTCTCCCGGAGCCTAGCCTTGCCTCGCCTCGCCTCAGCCAGAGCCTAGCCTTGCCTCGCCTCGCCTCGCATCGACCAGTGCCTAGCCTTGCCTCGCCCGGAGCCTAGCCTAGCCTCGCCCGGAGCTTAGCCTTGCCTCGCCTCGACTCTCCCGGAGCCTAGCCTTGCCTTGCCTCGCCTCGCCCGGAGCCTAGCCTTGCCTCGCCCGGAGCTTAGCCTTGCCTCGCCTCGCCTCTCGCGGAGCATAGCCTTGCCTCGCCTCGCCTCACCTCACCCAGAGCCTAGCCTCGCCTCGCCGGAGCCTAGCCTTGCCTTGCCTCGCCTCACCTCACCCAGAGCCTAGCCTTGCCTTGTCTCGCCTCGCCTTGCCCGGACCCTAGCCTCGCCTCGCCTCGCCTCTCCCAGAGCCTAGCCTTGCCTTGTCTCGCCTCGCCTTGCCCGGAGCCTAGCCTTGCCTCGCCTCACCTCTCCCGGAGCCTAGCCTTGCCTCGCCTCACCTCGGCCGGAGCCTAGCCTCGCCTCACCTTGCCCGGACCCTAGCCTCGCCTCGCCTCGCCTCTCCCAGAGCCTAGCCTCACCTCTCCTCGCCCGGAGCCTAGCCTTGCCTCGCCTCGCCTCAGCCGGAGCCTCGCCTTGCCTTGCCTCGCCTCTCCCGGAGCCTAGCCTTGCCTCGCCTCGCCTCGCCCGGAGCCTACCCTTGCTTCGCCTCGCCTCGTCTCGACCAGAGCCTACCCTTGCCTCACCTCGGCCAGAGCCTAGACTTGCCTCGCCTCGCCTCGCCCGGAGCCTAGACTTGCCTCGCCTCACCTTGCCCGGAGCCTAGCTTTGCCTTGCCTCGCCTCGCCCGGAGCCTAGCCTTGCCTCGTCGGCAACCTAGCCTTGCCTTGCCTCGCCTCACCCGGAGCCTAGCCTTGCCTCGCCCGGACCCTTGCCTCGCCTCACCTTGCCCGTAGCCTAGCCTAGCCTCGCCTCACCTTGCCAGGAGCCTAGCTTTGCCTCGCCTCGCCTCGCCCGGAGCCTCGCCCAGAGCCTAGCCTTGCCTCGCCCGGACCCTAGACTCGCCTCACCTTGCCCGGAGCCTAGCCTTGCATCGCCTCGCCTCGCCCGGACCCTAGCCTTGCCACGCTTCTCCCGGAGCCTAGCCTCGCCTAGCCTTGCCTCGCCTCGCCTCGCCCGGAGCCTAGCCTTGCCTCGCCTCGCCTCGCCTCGCACAGAGCCTAGCCTTCCCTTGCCTCACCTCGGCCGGAGCCTAGCCTTGCCTCGCCTCGCCTTGCCTCGCCCGGAGCCTAGCCTCGCCTCGCCTTGCCCGGAGCTTAGCCTTGCCTTGCCTCGTCCGCAACCTAGCCTTGCCTCGCCTCACCTCTCCCGGTGCCAAGCCTTGCCTCGCCTCGCCTCGCCCGGATCCTAGCCTTGCCTCGCCCGGATCCTAGCCTTGCCTCGCCTCGCCTCGCCTCACCCAGAGCCTAGCCATGCCTCGCCCGGACCCTAGCCTCGCCTCGTCTCGCCTCTCCAGGAGCCTAGCCTTGCCTCGCCTCGTCTCGCCCGGAACCTAGCCTTGCCTTGCCTCGCCTCGTCCGGAGCCTAGCGTCGCCTCGCCTCGCCTCTCCCGGAGCCTAGCCTTGCCTCGCCTCACCTTGCCCGGAGCCTAGCTTTGCCTTGCCTCGCCTCGCCCGGAGCCTAGCCTTGCCTCGTCGGCAACCTAGCCTTGCCTTGCCTCGCCTCACCCGGAGCCTAGCCTTGCCTCGCCCGGACCCTTGCCTCGCCTCACCTTGCCCGTAGCCTAGCCTAGCCTCGCCTCACCTTGCCAGGAGCCTAGCTTTGCCTCGCCTCGCCTCTCCCGGAGCCTAGCCTTGCCTCGCCTCGCCTTGCCCGGAGCTTAGCCTTGCCTTGCCTCGTCCGCAACCTAGCCTTGCCTCGCCTCACCTCTCCCGGTGCCAAGCCTTGCCTCGCCTCGCCTCGCCCGGATCCTAGCCTTGCCTCGCCTCGCCTCGCCTCACCCAGAGCCTAGCCATGCCTCGCCCGGACCCTAGCCTCGCCTCGTCTCGCCTCTCCAGGAGCCTAGCCTTGCCTCGCCTCGTCTCGCCCGGAACCTAGCCTTGCCTTGCCTCGCCTCGTCCGGAGCCTAGCGTCGCCTCGCCTCGCCTCTCCCGGAGCCTAGCCTTGCCTCGCCTCACCTTGCCCGGAGCCTAGCTTTGCCTCGCCTCGCCTCGCCCGGAGCTTAGCCTTGCCTTGCCTCGTCGGCAACCTAGCCTTGCCTCGCCTTGCCTCTCCCGGAACCTAGCCTTGCCTCGCCTCGCCTCGTCCGGAGCCTAGCCTTGCCTCGCCTCGTCTCGCCCGGAACCTAGCCTTGCCTCGCCCGGAGCCTAGCCTTGCCTCACCTCGCCTCTCCCGGAGACTAGCCTTGCCTCGCCTCGCCTCGCCCGGAGCCTAGTCTTGCCTCGCCTCGCCCAGAGCCTAGCCTTGCCTCGCCCGGACCCTAGCCTCGCCTCACCTTGCCCGGAGCCTAGCCTTGCCACGCCTCGCCTCTCGCGGAGCCTAGCCTTGCCTCGCCTCACCTCTCCCGGAGACTAGCCTTGCCTCACCTTGCCCGGAGCCTAGCCTTGCCTCGCCTCACCTTGCCCGGAGCCTAGCCTCGCCTCGCTTCACCTCGCCTCGCCTCACCTTGCCCGGAGCCTAGCCTTGCATCGCCTCACCTCGGCCGGAGCCTAGCCTCGCCTCACCTTGCCAGGAGCCTAGCTTTGCCTCGCCTCGCCTCTCCCGGAGCCTAGCCTTGCCTCGCCTCGCCTTGCCCGGAGCTTAGCCTTGCCTTGCCTCGTCCGCAACCTAGCCTTGCCTCGCCTCACCTCTCCCGGTGCCAAGCCTTGCCTCGCCTCGCCTCGCCCGGATCCTAGCCTTGCCTCGCCTCGCCTCGCCTCACCCAGAGCCTAGCCATGCCTCGCCCGGACCCTAGCCTCGCCTCGTCTCGCCTCTCCAGGAGCCTAGCCTTGCCTCGCCTCGTCTCGCCCGGAACCTAGCCTTGCCTTGCCTCGCCTCGCCCGGAGCCTAGCCTTGCCTCGCCTCGCCTCGCCTCGCACAGAGCCTAGCCTTCCCTTGCCTCACCTCGGCCGGAGCCTAGCCTTGCCTCGCCTCGTCCGGAGCCTAGCGTCGCCTCGCCTCGCGTCAGCCGGAGCCTAGCCTTGCCTTGCCTCACCACTCCCGGAGCCTAGCCTTGCCTCGCCTCACCTCTCCCGGAGCCTAGCCTTGCCTCGCCTCACCCGGAGCCTAGCCTTGCCTTGCCTCGCCTCTCCCGGAGCCTAGCCTTGCCTCGCCTCACCTCTCCCGGAGCCTAGCCTTGCCTCGCCTCGCCTCGCCCGGATCCTAGCCTTGCCTCGCCTCGCTCGCCTCACCCAGAGCCTAGCCTTGCCTCGCCCGGACCCTAGCCTTGTCTCGCCTCGCCTCGCCCGGAGCCTAGCCTTGCCTCGCCCGGACCCTAGCCTCACCTCACCTTGCCCGGAGCCTAGCCTTGCCACGCCTCGCCTCTCGCGGAGCCTAGCCTTGCCTCGCCTCACCTCTCCCGGAGCCTAGCCTTGCCTCGCCTCACCCGGAGCCTAGCCTTGCCTCGCCCGGACCCTAGCCTCGCCTCACCTTGCCCGGAGCCTAGCCTTGCCTCGCCTCCCCTCTCCTGGAGCCTAGCCTTGCCTCGCCTCACCTCTCCCGGAGCCTAGCCTTGCCTCGCCTCGCCTCGCCCAGATCCTAGCCTTGCCTCGCCTCGCCTCGCCTCACCCAGAGCCTAGCCTTGCCTCGCCCGGACCCTAGCCTTGTCTCGCCTCGCCTCGCCCGGAGCCCAGCCTTGCCTCGCCTCGCCCAGAGCCAAGCCTCGCCTCACCCGGAGCCTAGCCTTGCCTCGCCTCGCCTCGCCCGGAGCCTCGCCCAGAGCCTAGCCTTGCCTCGCCCGGACCCTAGACTCGCCTCACCTTGCCCGGAGCCTAGCCTTGCATCGCCTCGCCTCGCCCGGACCCTAGCCTTGCCACGCTTCTCCCGGAGCCTAGCCTCGCCTAGCCTTGCCTCGCCTCGCCTCGCCCGGAGCCTAGCCTTGCCTCGCCTCGCCTCGCCTCGCACAGAGCCTAGCCTTCCCTTGCCTCACCTCGGCCGGAGCCTAGCCTTGCCTCGCCTCGCCTTGCCTCGCCCGGAGCCTAGCCTCGCCTCGCCTTGCCCGGAGCTTAGCCTTGCCTTGCCTCGTCCGCAACCTAGCCTTGCCTCGCCTCACCTCTCCCGGTGCCAAGCCTTGCCTCGCCTCGCCTCGCCCGGATCCTAGCCTTGCCTCGCCTCGCCTCGCCTCACCCAGAGCCTAGCCATGCCTCGCCCGGACCCTAGCCTCGCCTCGTCTCGCCTCTCCAGGAGCCTAGCCTTGCCTCGCCTCGTCTCGCCCGGAACCTAGCCTTGCCTTGCCTCGCCTCGTCCGGAGCCTAGCGTCGCCTCGCCTCGCGTCAGCCGGAGCCTAGCCTTGCCTTGCCTCACCACTCCCGGAGCCTAGCCTTGCCTCGCCTTGCCTCTCCCGGAACCTAGCCTTGCCTCGCCTCGCCTCGTCCGGAGCCTAGCCTTGCCTCGCCTCGTCTCGCCCGGAACCTAGCCTTGCCTCGCCCGGAGCCTAGCCTTGCCTCACCTCGCCTCTCCCGGAGACTAGCCTTGCCTCGCCTCGCCTCGCCCGGAGCCTAGTCTTGCCTCGCCTCGCCCAGAGCCTAGCCTTGCCTCGCCCGGACCCTAGCCTCGCCTCACCTTGCCCGGAGCCTAGCCTTGCCACGCCTCGCCTCTCGCGGAGCCTAGCCTTGCCTCGCCTCACCTCTCCCGGAGACTAGCCTTGCCTCACCTTGCCCGGAGCCTAGCCTTGCCTCGCCTCACCTTGCCCGGAGCCTAGCCTCGCCTCGCTTCACCTCGCCTCGCCTCACCTTGCCCGGAGCCTAGCCTTGCATCGCCTCACCTCGGCCGGAGCCTAGCCTCGCCTCACCTTGCCAGGAGCCTAGCTTTGCCTCGCCTCGCCTCTCCCGGAGCCTAGCCTTGCCTCGCCTCGCCTTGCCCGGAGCTTAGCCTTGCCTTGCCTCGTCCGCAACCTAGCCTTGCCTCGCCTCACCTCTCCCGGTGCCAAGCCTTGCCTCGCCTCGCCTCGCCCGGATCCTAGCCTTGCCTCGCCTCGCCTCGCCTCACCCAGAGCCTAGCCATGCCTCGCCCGGACCCTAGCCTCGCCTCGTCTCGCCTCTCCAGGAGCCTAGCCTTGCCTCGCCTCGTCTCGCCCGGAACCTAGCCTTGCCTTGCCTCGCCTCGCCCGGAGCCTAGCCTTGCCTCGCCTCGCCTCGCCTCGCACAGAGCCTAGCCTTCCCTTGCCTCACCTCGGCCGGAGCCTAGCCTTGCCTCGCCTCGTCCGGAGCCTAGCGTCGCCTCGCCTCGCGTCAGCCGGAGCCTAGCCTTGCCTTGCCTCACCACTCCCGGAGCCTAGCCTTGCCTCGCCTCACCTCTCCCGGAGCCTAGCCTTGCCTCGCCTCACCCGGAGCCTAGCCTTGCCTTGCCTCGCCTCTCCCGGAGCCTAGCCTTGCCTCGTCTCGCCTCGCCCGGATCCTAGCCTTGCCTCGCCTCGCTCGCCTCACCCAGAGCCTAGCCTTGCCTCGCCCGGACCCTAGCCTTGTCTCGCCTCGCCTCGCCCGGAGCCTAGCCTTGCCTCGCCTCGCCCAGAGCCTAGCCTTGCCTCGCCCGGACCCTAGCCTCACCTCACCTTGCCCGGAGCCTAGCCTTGCCACGCCTCGCCTCTCGCGGAGCCTAGCCTTGCCTCGCCTCACCTCTCCCGGAGCCTAGCCTTGCCTCGCCTCACCCGGAGCCTAGCCTTGCCTCGCCCGGACCCTAGCCTCGCCTCACCTTGCCCGGAGCCTAGCCTTGCCTCGCCTCCCCTCTCCTGGAGCCTAGCCTTGCCTCGCCTCACCTCTCCCGGAGCCTAGCCTTGCCTCGCCTCGCCTCGCCCAGATCCTAGCCTTGCCTCGCCTCGCCTCGCCTCACCCAGAGCCTAGCCTTGCCTCGCCCGGACCCTAGCCTTGTCTCGCCTCGCCTCGCCCGGAGCCCAGCCTTGCCTCGCCTCGCCCAGAGCCAAGCCTCGCCTCACCCGGAGCCTAGCCTTGCCTCGCCTCGCCTCGCCCGGAGCCTCGCCCAGAGCCTAGCCTTGCCTCGCCCGGACCCTAGACTCGCCTCACCTTGCCCGGAGCCTAGCCTTGCATCGCCTCGCCTCGCCCGGACCCTAGCCTTGCCACGCTTCTCCCGGAGCCTAGCCTCGCCTAGCCTTGCCTCGCCTCGCCTCGCCCGGAGCCTAGCCTTGCCTCGCCTCGCCTCGCCTCGCACAGAGCCTAGCCTTCCCTTGCCTCACCTCGGCCGGAGCCTAGCCTTGCCTCGCCTCGCCTTGCCTCGCCCGGAGCCTAGCCTCGCCTCGCCTTGCCCGGAGCTTAGCCTTGCCTTGCCTCGTCCGCAACCTAGCCTTGCCTCGCCTCACCTCTCCCGGTGCCAAGCCTTGCCTCGCCTCGCCTCGCCCGGATCCTAGCCTTGCCTCGCCTCGCCTCGCCTCACCCAGAGCCTAGCCATGCCTCGCCCGGACCCTAGCCTCGCCTCGTCTCGCCTCTCCAGGAGCCTAGCCTTGCCTCGCCTCGTCTCGCCCGGAACCTAGCCTTGCCTTGCCTCGCCTCGTCCGGAGCCTAGCGTCGCCTCGCCTCGCGTCAGCCGGAGCCTAGCCTTGCCTTGCCTCACCACTCCCGGAGCCTAGCCTTGCCTCGCCTCACCCGGAGCCTAGCCTTGCCTCGCCTCGCCTCTCCCGGAGCCTAGCCTTGCCTCGCCTCGCCTCTCCCGGAGCCTAGCCTTGCCTCGCCTCGCCTCGCCCGGATCCTAGCCTTGCCTCGCCTCGCTCGCCTCACCCAGAGCCTAGCCTTGCCTCGCCCGGACCCTAGCCTTGTCTCGCCTCGCCTCGCCCGGAGCCTAGCCTTGCCTCGCCTCGCCCAGAGCCTAGCCTTGCCTCGCCCGGACCCTAGCCTCACCTCACCTTGCCCGGAGCCTAGCCTTGCCACGCCTCGCCTCTCGCGGAGCCTAGCATTGCCTCGCCTCACCTCTCCCGGAGCCTAGCCTTGCCTCGCCTCACCCGGAGCCTAGCCTTGCCTCGCCCGGACCCTAGCCTTGCCTCGCCCAGACCCTAGCCTCGCCTCACCTTGCCCGGAGCCTAGCCTTGCCTCGCCTCCCCTCTCCTGGAGCCTAGCCTTGCCTCGCCTCACCACTCCCGGAGCCTAGCCTTGCCTCGCCTCACCTCTCCCGGATCCTAGCCTTGCCTCGCCTCGCTCGCCTCACCCAGAGCCTAGCCTTGCCTCGCCCGGACCCTAGCCTTGTCTCGCCTCGCCTCGCCCGGAGCCTAGCCTTGCCTCGCCTCGCCCAGAGCCTAGCCTTGCCTCGCCCGGACCCTAGCCTCACCTCACCTTGCCCGGAGCCTAGCCTTGCCACGCCTCGCCTCTCGCGGAGCCTAGCCTTGCCTCGCCTCACCTCTCCCGGAGCCTAGCCTTGCCTTGCCTCACCCGGAGCCTAGCCTTGCCTCGCCTCGCCTCGCCCGGAGCCTCGCCCAGAGCCTAGCCTTGCCTCGCCCGGACCCTAGACTCGCCTCACCTTGCCCGGAGCCTAGCCTTGCATCGCCTCGCCTCGCCCGGACCCTAGCCTTGCCACGCTTCTCCCGGAGCCTAGCCTCGCCTAGCCTTGCCTCGCCTCGCCTCGCCCGGAGCCTAGCCTTGCCTCGCCTCGCCTCGCCTCGCACAGAGCCTAGCCTTCCCTTGCCTCACCTCGGCCGGAGCCTAGCCTTGCCTCGCCTCGCCTTGCCTCGCCCGGAGCCTAGCCTCGCCTCGCCTTGCCCGGAGCTTAGCCTTGCCTTGCCTCGTCCGCAACCTAGCCTTGCCTCGCCTCACCTCTCCCGGTGCCAAGCCTTGCCTCGCCTCGCCTCGCCCGGATCCTAGCCTTGCCTCGCCCGGATCCTAGCCTTGCCTCGCCTCGCCTCGCCTCACCCAGAGCCTAGCCATGCCTCGCCCGGACCCTAGCCTCGCCTCGTCTCGCCTCTCCAGGAGCCTAGCCTTGCCTCGCCTCGTCTCGCCCGGAACCTAGCCTTGCCTTGCCTCGCCTCGTCCGGAGCCTTGCGTCGCCTCGCCTCGCGTCAGCCGGAGCCTAGCCTTGCCTTGCCTCACCACTCCCGGAGCCTAGCCTTGCCTCGCCTCACCTCTCCCGGATCCTAGCCTTGCCTCGCCTCGCTCGCCTCACCCAGAGCCTAGCCTTGCCTCGCCCGGACCCTAGCCTTGTCTCGCCTCGCCTCGCCCGGAGCCTAGCCTTGCCTCGCCTCGCCCAGAGCCTAGCCTTGCCTCGCCCGGACCCTAGCCTCACCTCACCTTGCCCGGAGCCTAGCCTTGCCACGCCTCGCCTCTCGCGGAGCCTAGCCTTGCCTCGCCTCACCTCTCCCGGAGCCTAGCCTTGCCTCGCCTCTCCCGGAGCCTAGCCTTGCCTCGCCTCCCCTCTCCTGGAGCCTAGCCTTGCCTCGCCTCACCTCTCCCGGAGCCTAGCCTTGCCTCGCCTCGCCTCGCCCAGATCCTAGCCTTGCCTCGCCTCGCCTCGCCTCACCCAGAGCCTAGCCTTGCCTCGCCCGGACCCTAGCCTTGTCTCGCCTCGCCTCGCCCGGAGCCCAGCCTTGCCTCGCCTCGCCCAGAGCCAAGCCTTGCCTCGCCCGGACCCTAGCCTCGCCTCACCTTGCCCGGAGCCTAGCCTTGCCACGCCTCGCCTCTCGCGGAGCCTAGCCTTGCCTCGCCTCACCTCTCCCGGAGCCTAGCCTTGCCTCGCCTCACCCGGAGCCTAGCCTTGCCTCGCCTCGCCTCGCCCGGAGCCTAGCCTTGCCTCGCCTCGCCTCGCCTCGCACAGAGCCTAGCCTTCCCTTGCCTCACCTCGGCCGGAGCCTAGCCTTGCCTCGCCTCGCCTTGCCTCGCCCGGAGCCTAGCCTCGCCTCGCCTTGCCCGGAGCTTAGCCTTGCCTTGCCTCGTCCGCAACCTAGCCTTGCCTCGCCTCACCTCTCCCGGTGCCAAGCCTTGCCTCGCCTCGCCTCGCCCGGATCCTAGCCTTGCCTCGCATCGCCTCGCCTCACCCAGAGCCTAGCCATGCCTCGCCCGGACCCTAGCCTCGCCTCGTCTCGCCTCTCCAGGAGCCTAGCCTTGCCTCGCCTCGTCTCGCCCGGAACCTAGCCTTGCCTTGCCTCGCCTCGTCCGGAGCCTAGCGTCGCCTCGCCTCGCGTCAGCCGGAGCCTAGCCTTGCCTTGCCTCACCACTCCCGGAGCCTAGCCTTGCCTCGCCTCACCTCTCCCGGAGCCTAGCCTTGCCTCGCCTCACCCGGAGCCTAGCCTTGCCTCGCCTCGCCTCTCCCGGAGCCTAGCCTTGCCTCGCCTCGCCTCGCCCGGATCCTAGCCTTGCCTCGCCTCGCTCGCCTCACCCAGAGCCTAGCCTTGCCTCGCCCGGACCCTAGCCTTGTCTCGCCTCGCCTCGCCCGGAGCCTAGCCTTGCCTCGCCTCGCCCAGAGCCTAGCCTTGCCTTGCCCGGACCCTAGCCTCACCTCACCTTGCCCGGAGCCTAGCCTTGCCACGCCTCGCCTCTCGCGGAGCCTAGCCTTGCCTCGCCTCACCTCTCCCGGAGCCTAGCCTTGCCTCGCCTCACCCGGAGCCTAGCCTTGCCTCGCCCGGACCCTAGCCTCGCCTCACCTTGCCCGGAGCCTAGCCTTGCCTCGCCTCCCCTCTCCTGGAGCCTAGCCTTGCCTCGCCTCACCCGGAGCCTAGCCTTGCCTCGCCTCGCCTCGCCCAGATCCTAGCCTTGCCTCGCCTCGCCTCGCCTCACCCAGAGCCTAGCCTTGCCTCGCCCGGACCCTAGCCTTGTCTCGCCTCGCCTCGCCCGGAGCCCAGCCTTGCCTCGCCTCGCCCAGAGCCAAGCCTTGCCTCGCCCGGACCCTAGCCTTGTCTCGCCTCGCCTCGCCCGGAGCCTAGCCTTGCCACGCCTCGCCTCTCGCGGAGCCTAGCCTTGCCTCGCCTCACCTCTCCCGGAGCCTAGCCTTGCCTCGCCTCACCCGGAGCCTAGCCTTGCCTCGCCTCGCCTCGCCCGGAGCCTCGCCCAGAGCCTAGCCTTGCCTCGCCCGGACCCTAGACTCGCCTCACCTTGCCCGGAGCCTAGCCTTGCATCGCCTCGCCTCGCCCGGACCCTAGCCTTGCCACGCTTCTCCCGGAGCCTGGCCTCGCCTAGCCTTGCCTCGCCTCGCCTCGCCCGGAGCCTAGCCTTGCCTCGCCTCGCCTCGCCTCGCACAGAGCCTAGCCTTCCCTTGCCTCACCTCGGCCGGAGCCTAGCCTTGCCTCGCCTCGTCCGGAGCCTAGCGTCGCCTCGCCTCGCGTCAGCCGGAGCCTAGCCTTGCCTTGCCTCACCACTCCCGGAGCCTAGCCTTGCCTCGCCTCACCTCTCCCGGAGCCTAGCCTTGCCTCGCCTCACCCGGAGCCTAGCCTTGCCTCGCCTCGCCTCTCCCGGAGCCTAGCCTTGCCTCGCCTCGCCTCGCCCGGATCCTAGCCTTGCCTCGCCTCGCTCGCCTCACCCAGAGCCTAGCCTTGCCTCGCCCGGACCCTAGCCTTGTCTCGCCTCGCCTCGCCCGGAGCCTAGCCTTGCCTCGCCTCGCCCAGAGCCTAGCCTTGCCTCGCCCGGACCCTAGCCTCACCTCACCTTGCCCGGAGCCTAGCCTTGCCACGCCTCGCCTCTCGCGGAGCCTAGCCTTGCCTCGCCTCACCTCTCCCGGAGCCTAGCCTTGCCTCGCCTCACCCGGAGCCTAGCCTTGCCTCGCCCGGACCCTAGCCTCGCCTCACCTTGCCCGGAGCCTAGCCTTGCCTCGCCTCCCCTCTCCTGGAGCCTAGCCTTGCCTCGCCTCACCTCTCCCGGAGCCTAGCCTTGCCTCGCCTCGCCTCGCCCAGATCCTAGCCTTGCCTCGCCTCGCCTCGCCTCACCCAGAGCCTAGCCTTGCCTCGCCCGGACCCTAGCCTTGTCTCGCCTCGCCTCGCCCGGAGCCCAGCCTTGCCTCGCCTCGCACAGAGCCAAGCCTCGCCTCACCCGGAGACTAGCCTTGCCTCGCCTCGCCTCGCCCGGAGCCTCGCCCAGAGCCTAGCCTTGCCTCGCCCGGACCCTAGACTCGCCTCACCTTGCCCGGAGCCTAGCCTTGCATCGCCTCGCCTCGCCCGGACCCTAGCCTTGCCACGCTTCTCCCGGAGCCTAGCCTCGCCTAGCCTTGCCTCGCCTCGCCTCGCCCGGAGCCTAGCCTTGCCTCGCCTCGCCTCGCCTCGCACAGAGCCTAGCCTTCCCTTGCCTCACCTCGGCCGGAGCCTAGCCTTGCCTCGCCTCGCCTTGCCTCGCCCGGAGCCTAGCCTCGCCTCGCCTTGCCCGGAGCTTAGCCTTGCCTTGCCTCGTCCGCAACCTAGCCTTGCCTCGCCTCACCTCTCCCGGTGCCAAGCCTTGCCTCGCCTCGCCTCGCCCGGATCCTAGCCTTGCCTCGCCCGGATCCTAGCCTTGCCTCGCCTCGCCTCGCCTCACCCAGAGCCTAGCCATGCCTCGCCCGGACCCTAGCCTCGCCTCGTCTCGCCTCTCCAGGAGCCTAGCCTTGCCTCGCCTCGTCTCGCCCGGAACCTAGCCTTGCCTTGCCTCGCCTCGTCCGGAGCCTAGCGTCGCCTCGCCTCGCGTCAGCCGGAGCCTAGCCTTGCCTTGCCTCACCACTCCCGGAGCCTAGCCTTGCCTCGCCTCACCTCTCCCGGAGCCTAGCCTTGCCTCGCCTCACCCGGAGCCTAGCCTTGCCTCGCCTCGCCTCTCCCGGAGCCTAGCCTTGCCTCGCCTCGCCTCGCCCGGATCCTAGCCTTGCCTCGCCTCGCTCGCCTCACCCAGAGCCTAGCCTTGCCTCGCCCGGACCCTAGCCTTGTCTCGCCTCGCCTCGCCCGGAGCCTAGCCTTGCCTCGCCTCGCCCAGAGCCTAGCCTTGCCTTGCCCGGACCCTAGCCTCACCTCACCTTGCCCGGAGCCTAGCCTTGCCACGCCTCGCCTCTCGCGGAGCCTAGCCTTGCCTCGCCTCACCTCTCCCGGAGCCTAGCCTTGCCTCGCCTCACCCGGAGCCTAGCCTTGCCTCGCCCGGACCCTAGCCTCGCCTCACCTTGCCCGGAGCCTAGCCTTGCCTCGCCTCCCCTCTCCTGGAGCCTAGCCTTGCCTCGCCTCACCCGGAGCCTAGCCTTGCCTCGCCTCACCCGGAGCCTAGCCTTGCCTCGCCTCGCCTCGCCCAGATCCTAGCCTTGCCTCGCCTCGCCTCGCCTCACCCAGAGCCTAGCCTTGCCTCGCCCGGACCCTAGACTCGCCTCACCTTGCCCGGAGCCTAGCCTTGCATCGCCTCGCCTCGCCCGGACCCTAGCCTTGCCACGCTTCTCCCGGAGCCTAGCCTCGCCTAGCCTTGCCTCGCCTCGCCTCGCCCGGAGCCTAGCCTTGCCTCGCCTCGCCTCGCCTCGCACAGAGCCTAGCCTTCCCTTGCCTCACCTCGGCCGGAGCCTAGCCTTGCCTCGCCTCGCCTTGCCTCGCCCGGAGCCTAGCCTCGCCTCGCCTTGCCCGGAGCTTAGCCTTGCCTTGCCTCGTCCGCAACCTAGCCTTGCCTCGCCTCACCTCTCCCGGTGCCAAGCCTTGCCTCGCCTCGCCTCGCCCGGATCCTAGCCTTGCCTCGCCCGGATCCTAGCCTTGCCTCGCCTCGCCTCGCCTCACCCAGAGCCTAGCCATGCCTCGCCCGGACCCTAGCCTCGCCTCGTCTCGCCTCTCCAGGAGCCTAGCCTTGCCTCGCCTCGTCTCGCCCGGAACCTAGCCTTGCCTTGCCTCGCCTCGTCCGGAGCCTTGCGTCGCCTCGCCTCGCGTCAGCCGGAGCCTAGCCTTGCCTTGCCTCACCACTCCCGGAGCCTAGCCTTGCCTCGCCTCACCTCGCCCAGATCCTAGCCTTGCCTCGCCTCGCCTCGCCTCACCCAGAGCCTAGCCTTGCCTCGCCCGGACCCTAGCCTTGTCTCGCCTCGCCTCGCCCGGAGCCCAGCCTTGCCTCGCCTCGCCCAGAGCCAAGCCTTGCCTCGCCCGGACCCTAGCCTCGCCTCACCTTGCCCGGAGCCTAGCCTTGCCACGCCTCGCCTCTCGCGGAGCCTAGCCTTGCCTCGCCTCACCTCTCCCGGAGCCTAGCCTTGCCTCGCCTCACCCGGAGCCTAGCCTTGCCTCGCCTCGCCTCGCCCGGAGCCTAGCCTTGCCTCGCCTCGCCTCGCCTCGCACAGAGCCTAGCCTTCCCTTGCCTCACCTCGGCCGGAGCCTAGCCTTGCCTCGCCTCGCCTTGCCTCGCCCGGAGCCTAGCCTCGCCTCGCCTTGCCCAGAGCTTAGCCTTGCCTTGCCTCGTCCGCAACCTAGCCTTGCCTCGCCTCACCTCTCCCGGTGCCAAGCCTTGCCTCGCCTCGCCTCGCCCGGATCCTAGCCTTGCCTCGCATCGCCTCGCCTCACCCAGAGCCTAGCCATGCCTCGCCCGGACCCTAGCCTCGCCTCGTCTCGCCTCTCCAGGAGCCTAGCCTTGCCTCGCCTCGTCTCGCCCGGAACCTAGCCTTGCCTTGCCTCGCCTCGTCCGGAGCCTAGCGTCGCCTCGCCTCGCGTCAGCCGGAGCCTAGCCTTGCCTTGCCTCACCACTCCCGGAGCCTAGCCTTGCCTCGCCTCACCTCTCCCGGAGCCTAGCCTTGCCTCGCCTCACCCGGAGCCTAGCCTTGCCTCGCCTCGCCTCTCCCGGAGCCTAGCCTTGCCTCGCCTCGCCTCGCCCGGATCCTAGCCTTGCCTCGCCTCGCTCGCCTCACCCAGAGCCTAGCCTTGCCTCGCCCGGACCCTAGCCTTGTCTCGCCTCGCCTCGCCCGGAGCCTAGCCTTGCCTCGCCTCGCCCAGAGCCTAGCCTTGCCTTGCCCGGACCCTAGCCTCACCTCACCTTGCCCGGAGCCTAGCCTTGCCACGCCTCGCCTCTCGCGGAGCCTAGCCTTGCCTCGCCTCACCTCTCCCGGAGCCTAGCCTTGCCTCGCCTCACCCGGAGCCTAGCCTTGCCTCGCCCGGACCCTAGCCTCGCCTCACCTTGCCCGGAGCCTAGCCTTGCCTCGCCTCCCCTCTCCTGGAGCCTAGCCTTGCCTCGCCTCACCCGGAGCCTAGCCTTGCCTCGCCTCGCCTCGCCCAGATCCTAGCCTTGCCTCGCCTCGCCTCGCCTCACCCAGAGCCTAGCCTTGCCTCGCCCGGACCCTAGCCTTGTCTCGCCTCGCCTCGCCCGGAGCCCAGCCTTGCCTCGCCTCGCCCAGAGCCAAGCCTTGCCTCGCCCGGACCCTAGCCTTGTCTCGCCTCGCCTCGCCCGGAGCCTAGCCTTGCCACGCCTCGCCTCTCGCGGAGCCTAGCCTTGCCTCGCCTCACCTCTCCCGGAGCCTAGCCTTGCCTCGCCTCACCCGGAGCCTCGCCCAGAGCCTAGCCTTGCCTCGCCTCGCCTCGCCCGGAGCCTCGCCCAGAGCCTAGCCTTGCCTCGCCCGGACCCTAGACTCGCCTCACCTTGCCCGGAGCCTAGCCTTGCATCGCCTCGCCTCGCCCGGACCCTAGCCTTGCCACGCTTCTCCCGGAGCCTGGCCTCGCCTAGCCTTGCCTCGCCTCGCCTCGCCCGGAGCCTAGCCTTGCCTCGCCTCGCCTCGCCTCGCACAGAGCCTAGCCTTCCCTTGCCTCACCTCGGCCGGAGCCTAGCCTTGCCTCGCCTCGTCCGGAGCCTAGCGTCGCCTCGCCTCGCGTCAGCCGGAGCCTAGCCTTGCCTTGCCTCACCACTCCCGGAGCCTAGCCTTGCCTCGCCTCACCTCTCCCGGAGCCTAGCCTTGCCTCGCCTCACCCGGAGCCTAGCCTTGCCTCGCCTCGCCTCTCCCGGAGCCTAGCCTTGCCTCGCCTCGCCTCGCCCGGATCCTAGCCTTGCCTCGCCTCGCTCGCCTCACCCAGAGCCTAGCCTTGCCTCGCCCGGACCCTAGCCTTGTCTCGCCTCGCCTCGCCCGGAGCCTAGCCTTGCCTCGCCTCGCCCAGAGCCTAGCCTTGCCTCGCCCGGACCCTAGCCTCACCTCACCTTGCCCGGAGCCTAGCCTTGCCACGCCTCGCCTCTCGCGGAGCCTAGCCTTGCCTCGCCTCACCTCTCCCGGAGCCTAGCCTTGCCTCGCCTCACCCGGAGCCTAGCCTTGCCTCGCCCGGACCCTAGCCTCGCCTCACCTTGCCCGGAGCCTAGCCTTGCCTCGCCTCCCCTCTCCTGGAGCCTAGCCTTGCCTCGCCTCACCTCTCCCGGAGCCTAGCCTTGCCTCGCCTCGCCTCGCCCAGATCCTAGCCTTGCCTCGCCTCGCCTCGCCTCACCCAGAGCCTAGCCTTGCCTCGCCCGGACCCTAGCCTTGTCTCGCCTCGCCTCGCCCGGAGCCCAGCCTTGCCTCGCCTCGCACAGAGCCAAGCCTCGCCTCACCCGGAGACTAGCCTTGCCTCGCCTCGCCTCGCCCGGAGCCTCGCCCAGAGCCTAGCCTTGCCTCGCCCGGACCCTAGACTCGCCTCACCTTGCCCGGAGCCTAGCCTTGCATCGCCTCGCCTCGCCCGGACCCTAGCCTTGCCACGCTTCTCCCGGAGCCTAGCCTCGCCTAGCCTTGCCTCGCCTCGCCTCGCCCGGAGCCTAGCCTTGCCTCGCCTCGCCTCGCCTCGCACAGAGCCTAGCCTTCCCTTGCCTCACCTCGGCCGGAGCCTAGCCTTGCCTCGCCTCGCCTTGCCTCGCCCGGAGCCTAGCCTCGCCTCGCCTTGCCCGGAGCTTAGCCTTGCCTTGCCTCGTCCGCAACCTAGCCTTGCCTCGCCTCACCTCTCCCGGTGCCAAGCCTTGCCTCGCCTCGCCTCGCCCGGATCCTAGCCTTGCCTCGCCTCGCCTCGCCTCACCCAGAGCCTAGCCATGCCTCGCCCGGACCCTAGCCTCGCCTCGTCTCGCCTCTCCAGGAGCCTAGCCTTGCCTCGCCTCGTCTCGCCCGGAACCTAGCCTTGCCTTGCCTCGCCTCGTCCGGAGCCTAGCGTCGCCTCGCCTCGCGTCAGCCGGAGCCTAGCCTTGCCTTGCCTCACCACTCCCGGAGCCTAGCCTTGCCTCGCCTCACCTCTCCCGGAGCCTAGCCTTGCCTCGCCTCACCCGGAGCCTAGCCTTGCCTCGCCTCGCCTCTCCCGGAGCCTAGCCTTGCCTCGCCTCGCCTCGCCCGGATCCTAGCCTTGCATCGCCTCGCTCGCCTCACCCAGAGCCTAGCCTTGCCTCGCCCGGACCCTAGCCTTGTCTCGCCTCGCCTCGCCCGGAGCCTAGCCTTGCCTCGCCTCGCCCAGAGCCTAGCCTTGCCTTGCCCGGACCCTAGCCTCACCTCACCTTGCCCGGAGCCTAGCCTTGCCACGCCTCGCCTCTCGCGGAGCCTAGCCTTGCCTCGCCTCACCTCTCCCGGAGCCTAGCCTTGCCTCGCCTCACCCGGAGCCTAGCCTTGCCTCGCCCGGACCCTAGCCTCGCCTCACCTTGCCCGGAGCCTAGCCTTGCCTCGCCTCCCCTCTCCTGGAGCCTAGCCTTGCCTCGCCTCACCCGGAGCCTAGCCTTGCCTCGCCTCACCCGGAGCCTAGCCTTGCCTCGCCTCGCCTCGCCCAGATCCTAGCCTTGCCTCGCCTCGCCTCGCCTCACCCAGAGCCTAGCCTTGCCTCGCCCGGACCCTAGCCTTGTCTCGCCTCGCCTCGCCCGGAGCCTAGCCTTGCCTCGCCTCGCCTCGCCCGGAGCCTAGCCTTGCCTCGCCTCGCCTCGCCTCGCACAGAGCCTAGCCTTCCCTTGCCTCACCTCGGCCGGAGCCTAGCCTTGCCTCGCCTCGTCCGGAGCCTAGCGTCGCCTCGCCTCGCGTCAGCCGGAGCCTAGCCTTGCCTTGCCTCACCACTCCCGGAGCCTAGCCTTGCCTCGCCTCACCTCTCCCGGAGCCTAGCCTTGCCTCGCCTCACCCGGAGCCTAGCCTTGCCTCGCCTCGCCTCTCCCGGAGCCTAGCCTTGCCTCGCCTCGCCTCGCCCGGATCCTAGCCTTGCCTCGCCTCGCTCGCCTCACCCAGAGCCTAGCCTTGCCTCGCCCGGACCCTAGCCTTGTCTCGCCTCGCCTCGCCCGGAGCCTAGCCTTGCCTCGCCTCGCCCAGAGCCTAGCCTTGCCTCGCCCGGACCCTAGCCTCACCTCACCTTGCCCGGAGCCTAGCCTTGCCACGCCTCGCCTCTCGCGGAGCCTAGCCTTGCCTCGCCTCACCTCTCCCGGAGCCTAGCCTTGCCTCGCCTCACCCGGAGCCTAGCCTTGCCTCGCCCGGACCCTAGCCTCGCCTCACCTTGCCCGGAGCCTAGCCTTGCCTCGCCTCCCCTCTCCTGGAGCCTAGCCTTGCCTCGCCTCACCTCTCCCGGAGCCTAGCCTTGCCTCGCCTCGCCTCGCCCAGATCCTAGCCTTGCCTCGCCTCGCCTCGCCTCACCCAGAGCCTAGCCTTGCCTCGCCCGGACCCTAGCCTTGTCTCGCCTCGCCTCGCCCGGAGCCCAGCCTTGCCTCGCCTCGCACAGAGCCAAGCCTCGCCTCACCCGGAGACTAGCCTTGCCTCGCCTCGCCTCGCCCGGAGCCTCGCCCAGAGCCTAGCCTTGCCTCGCCCGGACCCTAGACTCGCCTCACCTTGCCCGGAGCCTAGCCTTGCATCGCCTCGCCTCGCCCGGACCCTAGCCTTGCCACGCTTCTCCCGGAGCCTAGCCTCGCCTAGCCTTGCCTCGCCTCGCCTCGCCCGGAGCCTAGCCTTGCCTCGCCTCGCCTCGCCTCGCACAGAGCCTAGCCTTCCCTTGCCTCACCTCGGCCGGAGCCTAGCCTTGCCTCGCCTCGCCTTGCCTCGCCCGGAGCCTAGCCTCGCCTCGCCTTGCCCGGAGCTTAGCCTTGCCTTGCCTCGTCCGCAACCTAGCCTTGCCTCGCCTCACCTCTCCCGGTGCCAAGCCTTGCCTCGCCTCGCCTCGCCCGGATCCTAGCCTTGCCTCGCCTCGCCTCGCCTCACCCAGAGCCTAGCCATGCCTCGCCCGGACCCTAGCCTCGCCTCGTCTCGCCTCTCCAGGAGCCTAGCCTTGCCTCGCCTCGTCTCGCCCGGAACCTAGCCTTGCCTTGCCTCGCCTCGTCCGGAGCCTAGCGTCGCCTCGCCTCGCGTCAGCCGGAGCCTAGCCTTGCCTTGCCTCACCACTCCCGGAGCCTAGCCTTGCCTCGCCTCACCTCTCCCGGAGCCTAGCCTTGCCTCGCCTCACCCGGAGCCTAGCCTTGCCTCGCCTCGCCTCTCCCGGAGCCTAGCCTTGCCTCGCCTCGCCTCGCCCGGATCCTAGCCTTGCCTCGCCTCGCTCGCCTCACCCAGAGCCTAGCCTTGCCTCGCCCGGACCCTAGCCTTGTCTCGCCTCGCCTCGCCCGGAGCCTAGCCTTGCCTCGCCTCGCCCAGAGCCTAGCCTTGCCTTGCCCGGACCCTAGCCTCACCTCACCTTGCCCGGAGCCTAGCCTTGCCACGCCTCGCCTCTCGCGGAGCCTAGCCTTGCCTCGCCTCACCTCTCCCGGAGCCTAGCCTTGCCTCGCCTCACCCGGAGCCTAGCCTTGCCTCGCCCGGACCCTAGCCTCGCCTCACCTTGCCCGGAGCCTAGCCTTGCCTCGCCTCCCCTCTCCTGGAGCCTAGCCTTGCCTCGCCTCACCCGGAGCCTAGCCTTGCCTCGCCTCACCCGGAGCCTAGCCTTGCCTCGCCTCGCCTCGCCCAGATCCTAGCCTTGCCTCGCCTCGCCTCGCCTCACCCAGAGCCTAGCCTTGCCTCGCCCGGACCCTAGCCTTGTCTCGCCTCGCCTCGCCCGGAGCCCAGCCTTGCCTCGCCTCGCCCAGAGCCAAGCCTTGCCTCGCCCGGACCCTAGCCTTGTCTCGCCTAGCCTCGCCCGGAGCCTAGCCTTGCCTCGCCCGGACCCTAGCCTTGTCTCGCCTAGCCTCGCCCGGAGCCTAGCCTTGCCTCGCCTCACCTCTCCCGGAGCCTAGCCTTGCCTCGCCTCACCCGGAGCCTAGCCTTGCCTCGCCTCGCCTCGCCCGGAGCCTCGCCCAGAGCCTAGCCTTGCCTCGCCCGGACCCTAGACTCGCCTCACCTTGCCCGGAGCCTAGCCTTGCATCGCCTCGCCTCGCCCGGACCCTAGCCTTGCCACGCTTCTCCCGGAGCCTAGCCTCGCCTAGCCTTGCCTCGCCTCGCCTCGCCCGGAGCCTAGCCTTGCCTCGCCTCGCCTCGCCTCGCACAGAGCCTAGCCTTCCCTTGCCTCACCTCGGCCGGAGCCTAGCCTTGCCTCGCCTCGCCTTGCCTCGCCCGGAGCCTAGCCTCGCCTCGCCTCGCCTCGCCCGGAGCCTAGCCTTGCCTCGCCTCGCCTTGCCTCGCCCGGAGCCTAGCCTTGCCTCGCCTCGCCTCTCCCGGAGCCTAGCCTTGCCTCGCCTCGCCTCTCCCGGAGCCCAGCCTTGCCTCGCCTCGCCCAGAGCCAAGCCTCGCCTCACCCGGAGCCTAGCCTTGCCTCGCCTCGCCTCGCCCGGAGCCTCGCCCAGAGCCTAGCCTTGCCTCGCCCGGACCCTAGACTCGCCTCACCTTGCCCGGAGCCTAGCCTTGCATCGCCTCGCCTCGCCCGGACCCTAGCCTTGCCACGCTTCTCCCGGAGCCTAGCCTCGCCTAGCCTTGCCTCGCCTCGCCTCGCCCGGAGCCTAGCCTTGCCTCGCCTCGCCTCGCCTCGCACAGAGCCTAGCCTTCCCTTGCCTCACCTCGGCCGGAGCCTAGCCTTGCCTCGCCTCGCCTTGCCTCGCCCGGAGCCTAGCCTCGCCTCGCCTTGCCCGGAGCCTAGCCTTGCCTTGCCTCGTCCGCAACCTAGCCTTGCCTCGCCTCACCTCTCCCGGTGCCAAGCCTTGCCTCGCCTCGCCTCGCCCGGATCCTAGCCTTGCCTCGCCTCGCCTCGCCTCACCCAGAGCCTAGCCATGCCTCGCCCGGACCCTAGCCTCGCCTCGTCTCGCCTCTCCAGGAGCCTAGCCTTGCCTCGCCTCGTCTCGCCCGGAACCTAGCCTTGCCTTGCCTCGCCTCGTCCGGAGCCTAGCGTCGCCTCGCCTCGCGTCAGCCGGAGCCTAGCCTTGCCTTGCCTCACCACTCCCGGAGCCTAGCCTTGCCTCGCCTCACCTCTCCCGGAGCCTAGCCTTGCCTCGCCTCACCCGGAGCCTAGCCTTGCCTCGCCTCGCCTCTCCCGGAGCCTAGCCTTGCCTCGCCTCGCCTCGCCCGGACCCTAGCCTTGTCTCGCCTCGCCTCGCCCGGAGCCTAGCCTTGCCACGCCTCGCCTCTCGCGGAGCCTAGCCTTGCCTCGCCTCACCTCTCCCGGAGCCTAGCCTTGCCTCGCCTCACCCGGAGCCTAGCCTTGCCTCGCCTCGCCTCGCCCGGAGCCTCGCCCAGAGCCTAGCCTTGCCTCGCCCGGACCCTAGACTCGCCTCACCTTGCCCGGAGCCTAGCCTTGCATCGCCTCGCCTCGCCCGGACCCTAGCCTTGCCACGCTTCTCCCGGAGCCTAGCCTCGCCTAGCCTTGCCTCGCCTCGCCTCGCCCGGAGCCTAGCCTTGCCTCGCCTCGCCTCGCCTCGCACAGAGCCTAGCCTTCCCTTGCCTCACCTCGGCCGGAGCCTAGCCTTGCCTCGCCTCGCCTTGCCTCGCCCGGAGCCTAGCCTCGCCTCGCCTCGCCTCGCCCGGAGCCTAGCCTTGCCTCGCCTCGCCTTGCCTCGCCCGGAGCCTAGCCTTGCCTCGCCTCGCCTCTCCCGGAGCCTAGCCTTGCCTCGCCTCGCCTCTCCCGGAGCCCAGCCTTGCCTCGCCTCGCCCAGAGCCAAGCCTCGCCTCACCCGGAGCCTAGCCTTGCCTCGCCTCGCCTCGCCCGGAGCCTCGCCCAGAGCCTAGCCTTGCCTCGCCCGGACCCTAGACTCGCCTCACCTTGCCCGGAGCCTAGCCTTGCATCGCCTCGCCTCGCCCGGACCCTAGCCTTGCCACGCTTCTCCCGGAGCCTAGCCTCGCCTAGCCTTGCCTCGCCTCGCCTCGCCCGGAGCCTAGCCTTGCCTCGCCTCGCCTCGCCTCGCACAGAGCCTAGCCTTCCCTTGCCTCACCTCGGCCGGAGCCTAGCCTTGCCTCGCCTCGCCTTGCCTCGCCCGGAGCCTAGCCTCGCCTCGCCTTGCCCGGAGCTTAGCCTTGCCTTGCCTCGTCCGCAACCTAGCCTTGCCTCGCCTCACCTCTCCCGGTGCCAAGCCTTGCCTCGCCTCGCCTCGCCCGGAGCCTAGCCTTGCCTTGCCTCACCTCACCCGGACCCTAGCCTTGCCACGCTTCTCCCGGAGCCTAGCCTCGCCCGGAGCCTCGCCCAGAGCCTAGCCTTGCCTCGCCCGGACCCTAGCCTCGCCTCACCTTGCCCGGAGCCTAGCCTTGCCTCGCCCGGAACCTAGCCTTGCCTTGCCTCGCCTCGCCCGGAACCTAGCCTTGCCTCGCCTCGCCTCTCCCGGAGCCTAGACTTGCCTCGCCTCGCCTCGCCCGGAGCCTAGCCTTGCCTCGCCTCGCCCAGAGCCTAGCCTTGCCTCGCCCGGACCCTAGCCTCGCCTCACCTTGCCCGGAGCCTAGCCTTGCCTCGCCTCGCCTCTCGCGGAGCCTAGCCTTGCCTCGCCTCACCTCTACCGGAGCCTAGCCTTGCCTCGCCTCGCCTCGCCCAGAGCCTAGCCTTGCCTCGCCTTGCCTCGCCTCACCCAGAGCCTAGCCTTGCCTCGCCTCGTCTCGCCCGGAACCTAGCCTTGCCTTCCCTCGCCTCGCCCGGAGCCTAGCCTCGCCTCGCCTCGCCTCAGCCGGAGCCTAGCCTTGCCTTGCCTCACCTCTCCCGGAGACTAGCCTTGCCTCGCCTCACCTCGGCCGGAGCCTAGCCTCGCCTCAACTTGCCCGGACCCTAGCCTCGCCTCGCCTCGCCTCTCCCAGAGCCTAGACTCACCTCGCCTCAGCCGGAGCCTAGCCTTGCCTTGCCTCACCTTGCCCGGAGCCTAGACTTGCCTCGCCTCGCCTCTCCTCGCCCGGAGCCTAGCCTTGCCTCGCCTCGCCTCAGCCGGAGCCTCGCCTTGCCTCGCCTCGCCTCTCCCGGAGCCTAGCCTTGCCTCGCCTCGCCTCGCCTCGACCAGAGCCTACCCTTGCCTCACCTTGGCCAGAGCCTAGCCTTGCCTCGCCTCGCCTCGCCCGGAGCCTAGACTTGCCTCGCCTCGCCTTGCCTCGCCCGGAGCCTAGCCTTGCCTCGCCTCACCTCAGCTGGAGCCTAGCCTTGCCTCGCCTCGCCTCGCCTCGACCAGAGCCTACCCTTGCCTCGCCTCGTCTCAGCCAGAGCCTAGCCTTGCCTCGCCTCGCCTCTCCCGGAGCCTAGCCTTGCCTCGTCTCGCCTCAGCCGGAGCCTAGCCTTGCCTCGCCTCGCCTCGCCTCGACCAGAGCCTAGCCTTGCCTCGCCCGGAGCCTAGCCTAGCCTCGCCTCGTCTCGCCCGGAACCTAGCCTTGCCTTGCCTCGCCTCGCCCGGAGCCTAGCCTTGCCTCGCCCAGAGCTTAGCCTTGCCTCGCCTCGCCTCTCCCGGAGCCTAGCCTTGCCTCGCCTCGCCTCGCCCGGAGCCTAGCCTTGCCTCGCCTCGCCCAGAGCCTAGCCTTGCCTCGCCCGGACCCTAGCCTCGCCTCACCTTGCCCGGAGCCTAGCCTTGCCTCGCGTCGCCTCTCGCGGAGCCTAGCCTTGCCTCGCCTCGCCTCTCGCGGAGCCTAGCCTTGCCTCGCCTCGCCTCGCCGGAGCATAGCCTTGCCTCGCCTCGCCTCGCCTCACCCAGAGCCTAGCTTTGCCTCGCCCGGACCCTAGCCTCGCCTCACCTCGCCTCTCCCAGAGCCTAGCCTTGCCTCGCCTCGTCTCGCCCGGAACCTAGCCTTGCCTTGCCTCGCCTCGCCCGGAGCCTAGCCTCGCCTCGCCTCGCCTCAGCCGGAGCCTAGCCTTGCCTTGCCTCACCTCTCCCGGAGCCTAGCCTTGCCTCGCCTCACCTCGGCCGGAGCCTAGCCTCACCTCACCTTGCCCGGACCCTAGCCTCGCCTCGCCTCGCCTCTCCCAGAGCCTAGCCTCACCTCGCCTCTGCCGGAGCCTAGCTTTGCCTTGCCTCACCTTGCCCGGAGCCTAGACTTGCCTCGCCTCGCCTCTCCTCGCCCGGAGCCTAGCCTTGCCTCGCCTCGCCTCAGCCGGAGCCTCGCCTCTCCCGGAGCCTAGCCTTGCCTCGCCTCGCCTCGCCCGCAGCCTAGCCTCGCCTCGCCTCGACCAGAGCCTACCCTTGCCTCACCTCGGCCAGAGCCTAGCCTTGCCTCGCCTCGCCTCGCCCGGTGCCTAGACTTGCCTCGCCTCGCCTTGCCTCGCCCGGAGCCTAGCCTTGCCTCGCCTCGCCTCTCCCGGAGCCTAGGCTTGCCTCGCCTCGCCTCAGCCGGAGCCTAGCCTTGCCTCACCTCGCCTCACCTCGCCTGGAGCCTAGCCTTGCCAGGCCTCGCTTCGCCCGGAGCCTAGCCTCGCCTCGCCTCGACCAGAGCCTACCCTTGCCTCGCCTCGGCCAGAGCCTAACCTTGCCTCACCTCTCCTCGCCCGGACCCTAGCCTCGCCTCGCCTCGCACGGAGCCTAGCCTTGCCTCGCCCGGACCCTAGCCTCGCCTCGCCTCGCCCGGAGCCTAGCCTCGCCTCGCCTCGCCTCAGCCGGAGCCTAGCCTTGCCTTGCCTCACCTCTCCCGGAGCCTAGCCTTGCCTCGCCTCACATCGGCCGGAGCCTAGCCTCGCCACACCTTGCCCGGAGCCTAGCCTCGCCTCGCCTCGCCTCAGCCGGAGCCTAGCCTTGCCTTGCCTCACCTCACCCGGACCCTAGCCTTGCCACGCTTCTCCCGGAGCCTAGCCTCGCCCGGAGCCTCGCCCAGAGCCTAGCCTTGCCTCGCCCGGACCCTAGCCTCGCCTCACCTTGCCCGGAGCCTAGCCTCGCCTCGCCCGGAACCTAGCCTTGCCTCGCCTCGCCTTTCCCGGAGCCTAGACTTGCCTCGCCTCGCCTCGCCCGGAGCCTAGCCTTGCCTCGCCTCGCCCAGAGCCTAGCCTTGCCTCGCCCGGACCCTAGCCTCGCCTCACCTTGCCCGGAGCCTAGCCTTGCCTCGCCTCGCCTCTCGCGGAGCCTAGCCTTGCCTCGCCTCACCTCTACCGGAGCCTAGCCTTGCCTCGCCTCGCCTCGCCCAGAGCCTAGCCTTGCCTCGCCTTGCCTCGCCTCACCCAGAGCCTAGCCTTGCCTCGCCCGGACCCTAGCCTCGCCTCGCCTCGCCTCTCCCAGAGCCTAGCCTTGCCTCGCCTCGTCTCGCCCGGAACCTAGCCTTGCCTTCCCTCGCCTCGCCCGGAGCCTAGCCTCGCCTCGCCTCGCCTCAGCCGGAGCCTAGCCTTGCCTTGCCTCACCTCGCCCGGAGCCTAGCCTTGCCTCGCCTCGCCTTGCCTCGCCCGGAGCCTAGCCTTGCCTCGCCTCGCCTCTCCCGGAGCCTAGCCTTGCCTCGCCTCGCCTCTCCCGGAGCCCAGCCTTGCCTCGCCTCGCCCAGAGCCAAGCCTCGCCTCACCCGGAGCCTAGCCTTGCCTCGCCTCGCCTCGCCCGGAGCCTCGCCCAGAGCCTAGCCTTGCCTCGCCCGGACCCTAGACTCGCCTCACCTTGCCCGGAGCCTAGCCTTGCATCGCCTCGCCTCGCCCGGACCCTAGCCTTGCCACGCTTCTCCCGGAGCCTAGCCTCGCCTAGCCTTGCCTCGCCTCGCCTCGCCCGGAGCCTAGCCTTGCCTCGCCTCGCCTCGCCTCGCACAGAGCCTAGCCTTCCCTTGCCTCACCTCGGCCGGAGCCTAGCCTTGCCTCGCCTCGCCTTGCCTCGCCCGGAGCCTAGCCTCGCCTCGCCTTGCCCGGAGCTTAGCCTTGCCTTGCCTCGTCCGCAACCTAGCCTTGCCTCGCCTCACCTCTCCCGGTGCCAAGCCTTGCCTCGCCTCGCCTCGCCCGGAGCCTAGCCTTGCCTTGCCTCACCTCACCCGGACCCTAGCCTTGCCACGCTTCTCCCGGAGCCTAGCCTCGCCCGGAGCCTCGCCCAGAGCCTAGCCTTGCCTCGCCCGGACCCTAGCCTCGCCTCACCTTGCCCGGAGCCTAGCCTTGCCTCGCCCGGAACCTAGCCTTGCCTTGCCTCGCCTCGCCCGGAACCTAGCCTTGCCTCGCCTCGCCTCTCCCGGAGCCTAGACTTGCCTCGCCTCGCCTCGCCCGGAGCCTAGCCTTGCCTCGCCTCGCCCAGAGCCTAGCCTTGCCTCGCCCGGACCCTAGCCTCGCCTCACCTTGCCCGGAGCCTAGCCTTGCCTCGCCTCGCCTCTCGCGGAGCCTAGCCTTGCCTCGCCTCACCTCTACCGGAGCCTAGCCTTGCCTCGCCTCGCCTCGCCCAGAGCCTAGCCTTGCCTCGCCTTGCCTCGCCTCACCCAGAGCCTAGCCTTGCCTCGCCTCGTCTCGCCCGGAACCTAGCCTTGCCTTCCCTCGCCTCGCCCGGAGCCTAGCCTCGCCTCGCCTCGCCTCAGCCGGAGCCTAGCCTTGCCTTGCCTCACCTCTCCCGGAGACTAGCCTTGCCTCGCCTCACCTCGGCCGGAGCCTAGCCTCGCCTCAACTTGCCCGGACCCTAGCCTCGCCTCGCCTCGCCTCTCCCAGAGCCTAGACTCACCTCGCCTCAGCCGGAGCCTAGCCTTGCCTTGCCTCACCTTGCCCGGAGCCTAGACTTGCCTCGCCTCGCCTCTCCTCGCCCGGAGCCTAGCCTTGCCTCGCCTCGCCTCAGCCGGAGCCTCGCCTTGCCTCGCCTCGCCTCTCCCGGAGCCTAGCCTTGCCTCGCCTCGCCTCGCCTCGACCAGAGCCTACCCTTGCCTCACCTTGGCCAGAGCCTAGCCTTGCCTCGCCTCGCCTCGCCCGGAGCCTAGACTTGCCTCGCCTCGCCTTGCCTCGCCCGGAGCCTAGCCTTGCCTCGCCTCACCTCAGCTGGAGCCTAGCCTTGCCTCGCCTCGCCTCGCCTCGACCAGAGCCTACCCTTGCCTCGCCTCGTCTCAGCCAGAGCCTAGCCTTGCCTCGCCTCGCCTCTCCCGGAGCCTAGCCTTGCCTCGTCTCGCCTCAGCCGGAGCCTAGCCTTGCCTCGCCTCGCCTCGCCTCGACCAGAGCCTAGCCTTGCCTCGCCCGGAGCCTAGCCTAGCCTCGCCTCGTCTCGCCCGGAACCTAGCCTTGCCTTGCCTCGCCTCGCCCGGAGCCTAGCCTTGCCTCGCCCAGAGCTTAGCCTTGCCTCGCCTCGCCTCTCCCGGAGCCTAGCCTTGCCTCGCCTCGCCTCGCCCGGAGCCTAGCCTTGCCTCGCCTCGCCCAGAGCCTAGCCTTGCCTCGCCCGGACCCTAGCCTCGCCTCACCTTGCCCGGAGCCTAGCCTTGCCTCGCGTCGCCTCTCGCGGAGCCTAGCCTTGCCTCGCCTCGCCTCTCGCGGAGCCTAGCCTTGCCTCGCCTCGCCTCGCCGGAGCATAGCCTTGCCTCGCCTCGCCTCGCCTCACCCAGAGCCTAGCTTTGCCTCGCCCGGACCCTAGCCTCGCCTCACCTCGCCTCTCCCAGAGCCTAGCCTTGCCTCGCCTCGTCTCGCCCGGAACCTAGCCTTGCCTTGCCTCGCCTCGCCCGGAGCCTAGCCTCGCCTCGCCTCGCCTCAGCCGGAGCCTAGCCTTGCCTTGCCTCACCTCTCCCGGAGCCTAGCCTTGCCTCGCCTCACCTCGGCCGGAGCCTAGCCTCACCTCACCTTGCCCGGACCCTAGCCTCGCCTCGCCTCGCCTCTCCCAGAGCCTAGCCTCACCTCGCCTCTGCCGGAGCCTAGCTTTGCCTTGCCTCACCTTGCCCGGAGCCTAGACTTGCCTCGCCTCGCCTCTCCTCGCCCGGAGCCTAGCCTTGCCTCGCCTCGCCTCAGCCGGAGCCTCGCCTCTCCCGGAGCCTAGCCTTGCCTCGCCTCGCCTCGCCCGCAGCCTAGCCTTGCCTCGCCTCGCCTCGCCTCGACCAGAGCCTACCCTTGCCTCACCTCGGCCAGAGCCTAGCCTTGCCTCGCCTCGCCTCGCCCGGTGCCTAGACTTGCCTCGCCTCGCCTTGCCTCGCCCGGAGCCTAGCCTTGCCTCGCCTCGCCTCTCCCGGAGCCTAGGCTTGCCTCGCCTCGCCTCAGCCGGAGCCTAGCCTTGCCTCGCCTCGCCTCACCTCGCCTGGAGCCTAGCCTTGCCAGGCCTCGCTTCGCCCGGAGCCTAGCCTCGCCTCGCCTCGACCAGAGCCTACCCTTGCCTCGCCTCGGCCAGAGCCTAACCTTGCCTCACCTCTCCTCGCCCGGACCCTAGCCTCGCCTCGCCTCGCACGGAGCCTAGCCTTGCCTCGCCCGGACCCTAGCCTCGCCTCGCCTCGCCCGGAGCCTAGCCTCGCCTCGCCTCGCCTCAGCCGGAGCCTAGCCTTGCCTTGCCTCACCTCTCCCGGAGCCTAGCCTTGCCTCGCCTCACATCGGCCGGAGCCTAGCCTTGCCTTGCCTCACCTCACCCGGACCCTAGCCTTGCCACGCTTCTCCCGGAGCCTAGCCTCGCCCGGAGCCTCGCCCAGAGCCTAGCCTTGCCTCGCCCGGACCCTAGCCTCGCCTCACCTTGCCCGGAGCCTAGCCTCGCCTCGCCCGGAACCTAGCCTTGCCTCGCCTCGCCTTTCCCGGAGCCTAGACTTGCCTCGCCTCGCCTCGCCCGGAGCCTAGCCTTGCCTCGCCTCGCCCAGAGCCTAGCCTTGCCTCGCCCGGACCCTAGCCTCGCCTCACCTTGCCCGGAGCCTAGCCTTGCCTCGCCTCGCCTCTCGCGGAGCCTAGCCTTGCCTCGCCTCACCTCTACCGGAGCCTAGCCTTGCCTCGCCTCGCCTCGCCCAGAGCCTAGCCTTGCCTCGCCTTGCCTCGCCTCACCCAGAGCCTAGCCTTGCCTCGCCCGGACCCTAGCCTCGCCTCGCCTCGCCTCTCCCAGAGCCTAGCCTTGCCTCGCCTCGTCTCGCCCGGAACCTAGCCTTGCCTTCCCTCGCCTCGCCCGGAGCCTAGCCTCGCCTCGCCTCGCCTCAGCCGGAGCCTAGCCTTGCCTTGCCTCACCTCTCCCGGAGACTAGCCTTGCCTCGCCTCACCTCGGCCGGAGCCTAGCCTCGCCTCAACTTGCCCGGACCCTAGCCTCGCCTCGCCTCGCCTCTCCCAGAGCCTAGACTCACCTCGCCTCAGCCGGAGCCTAGCCTTGCCTTGCCTCACCTTGCCCGGAGCCTAGACTTGCCTCGCCTCGCCTCTCCTCGCCCGGAGCCTAGCCTTGCCTCGCCTCGCCTCAGCCGGAGCCTCGCCTTGCCTCGCCTCGCCTCTCCTCAGCTGGAGCCTAGCCTTGCCTCGCCTCGCCTCGCCTCGACCAGAGCCTACCCTTGCCTCGCCTCGTCTCAGCCAGAGCCTAGCCTTGCCTCGCCTCGCCTCTCCCGGAGCCTAGCCTTGCCTCGCCTCGCCTCAGCCGGAGCCTAGCCTTGCCTCGCCTCGCCTCGCCTCGACCAGAGCCTAGCCTTGCCTCGCCCGGAGCCTAGCCTAGCCTCGCCTCGTCTCGCCCGGAACCTAGCCTTGCCTTGCCTCGCCTCGCCCGGAGCCTAGCCTTGCCTCGCCCAGAGCTTAGCCTTGCCTCGCCTCGCCTCTCCCGGAGCCTAGCCTTGCCTCGACTCGCCTCGCCCGGAGCCTAGC
The DNA here is from genome assembly GCF_048418815.1 of Hemitrygon akajei. NCBI lineage: Eukaryota > Metazoa > Chordata > Chondrichthyes > Myliobatiformes > Dasyatidae > Hemitrygon > Hemitrygon akajei. The sequence goes on from NC_133125.1 coordinate 181,197,707, forward strand.
CTTGCCTCGCCTCGCCCAGAGCCTAGCCTTGCCTCGCCCGGACCCTAGCCTCGCCTCACCTTGCCCGGAGCCTAGCCTTGCCTCGCCTCGCCTCTCGCGGAGCCTAGCCTTGCCTCGCCTCGCCTCTCGCGGAGCCTAGCCTTGCCTCGCCTCGCCTCGCCGGAGCATAGCCTTGCCTCGCCTCGCCTCGCCTCACCCAGAGCCTAGCTTTGCCTCGCCCGGACCCTAGCCTCGCCTCACCTCGCCTCTCCCAGAGCCTAGCCTTGCCTCGCCTCGTCTCGCCCGGAACCTAGCCTTGCCTTGCCTCGCCTCGCCCGGAGCCTAGCCTCGCCTCGCCTCGCCTCAGCCGGAGCCTCGCCTTGCCTTGCCTCACCTCTCCCGGAGCCTAGCCTTGCCTCGCCTCACCTCGGCCGGAGCCTAGCCTCACCTCACCTTGCCCGGACCCTAGCCTCGCCTCGCCTCGCCTCTCCCAGAGCCTAGCCTCACCTCGCCTCTGCCGGAGCCTAGCTTTGCCTTGCCTCACCTTGCCCGGAGCCTAGACTTGCCTTGCCTCGCCTCGCCTCAGCCGGAGCCTCGCCTTGCCTTGCCTCGCCTCTCCCGGAGCCTAGCCTTGCCTCGCCTCGCCTCGCCCGGAGCCTAGCCTTGCCTCGCCTCGCCTCGCCTCGACCAGAGCCTACCCTTGCCTCACCTCGGCCAGAGCCTAGCCTTGCCTCGCCTCGCCTCGCCCGGTGCCTAGACTTGCCTCGCCTCGCCTTGCCTCGCCCGGAGCCTAGCCTTGCCTCGCCTCGCCTCTCCCGGAGCCTAGCCTTGCCTCGCCTCGCCTCGACCGGAGCCTCGCCCAGAGCCTAGCCTTGCCTCGCCCGGACCCTAGCCTCGCCTCACCTTGCCCGGAGCCTAGCCTTGCCTCGCCTCGCCTCACCCGGACCCTAGCCTTGCCACGCTTCTCCCGGAGCCTAGCCTCGCCCGGAGCCTCGCCCAGAGCCTAGCCTTGCCTCGCCCAGACCCTAGCCTCGCCTCGCCTCGCCTGGAGCCTAGCCTCGCCTCGCCTTGCCTCCGCCGCAGACTAGCCTTGCCTTGCCTCACCTCTCCCGGAGCCTAGCCTTGCCTCGCCTCACCTCGGCCGGAGCCTAGCCTCGCCTCACCTTGCCCGGAGCCTAGCCTTGCCTCGCCTCGCCTCTCCCGGAGCCAAGCCTTGCCTCGCCTCGCCTCGCCCGGAGCTTAGACTTGCCTTGCCTCGTCCGCAACCTAGCCTTGCCTCGCCTCGCCTCTCCCGGAGCCTAGCCTTGCCTCGCCTCGCCTCGCCTCGACCAGAGCCTACCCTTGCCTCACGTCGGCCAGAGCCTAGCCTTGCCTCGCCTCGCCTCGCCCGGTGCCTAGACTTGCCTCGCCTCGCCTTGCCTCGCCCGGAGCCTAGCCTTGCCTCGCCTCGCCTCTCCCGGAGCCTAGCCTTGCCTCGCCTCGCCTCGACCGGAGCCTCGCCCAGAGCCTAGCCTTGCCTCGCCCGGACCCTAGCCTCGCCTCACCTTGCCCGGAGCCTAGCCTTGCCTCGCCTCGCCTCACCCGGACCCTAGCCTTGCCACGCTTCTCCAGGAGCCTAGCCTCGCCCGGAGCCTCGCCCAGAGCCTAGCCTTGCCTCGCCCAGACCCTAGCCTCACCTCGCCTCGCCCGGAGCCTAGCCTCGCCTCGCCTGGCCTCCGCCGCAGCCTAGCCTTGCCTTGCCTCACCTCTCCCGGAGCCTAGCCTTGCCTCGCCTCACCTCGGCCGGAGCCTAGCCTCGCCTCACCTTGCCCGGAGCCTAGCCTTGCCTCGCCTCGCCTCTCCCGGAGCCAAGCCTTGCCTCGCCTCGCCTCGCCCGGAGCTTAGCCTTGCCTTGCCTCGTCCGCAACCTAGCCTTGCCTCGCCTCGCCTCTCCCGGAGCCTAGCCTTGCCTCGCCTCGCCTCGTCCGGAGCCTAGCCTTGCCTCGCCTCGTCTCGCCCGGAACCTAGCCTTGCCTCGCCCGGAGCCTAGCCTTGCCTCACCTCGCCTCTCCCGGAGACTAGCCTTGCCTCGCCTCGCCTCGCCCGGAGCCTAGCCTTGCCTCGCCTCGCCCAGAGCCTAGCCTTGCCTCGCCCGGACCCTAGCCTCGCCTCACCTTGCCCGGAGCCTAGCCTTGCCACGCCTCGCCTCTCGCGGAGCCAAGCCTTGCCTCGCCTCACCTCTCCCGGAGACTAGCCTTGCCTCACCTTGCCCGGAGCCTAGTCTTGCCTCGTCTCACCTTGCCCGGAGCCTAGCCTCGCCTCGCTTCACCTCGCCTCGCCTCACCTTGCCCGGAGCCTAGCCTTGCATCGCCTCACCTCGGCCGGAGCCTAGCCTCGCCTCACCTTGCCAGGAGCCTAGCTTTGCCTCGCCTCGCCTCTCCCGGAGCCTAGCCTTGCCTCGCCTCGCCTTGCCCGGAGCTTAGCCTTGCCTTGCCTCGTCCGCAACCTAGCCTTGCCTCGCCTCACCTCTCCCGGTGCCAAGCCTTGCCTCGCCTCGCCTCGCCCGGATCCTAGCCTTGCCTCGCCTCGCCTCGCCTCACCCAGAGCCTAGCCATGCCTCGCCCGGACCCTAGCCTCGCCTCGTCTCGCCTCTCCAGGAGCCTAGCCTTGCCTCGCCTCGTCTCGCCCGGAACCTAGCCTTGCCTTGCCTCGCCTCGTCCGGAGCCTAGCGTCGCCTCGCCTCGCCTCTCCCGGAGCCTAGCCTTGCCTCGCCTCACCTTGCCCGGAGCCTAGCTTTGCCTCGCCTCGCCTCGCCCGGAGCTTAGCCTTGCCTTGCCTCGTCGGCAACCTAGCCTTGCCTCGCCTTGCCTCTCCCGGAACCTAGCCTTGCCTCGCCTCGCCTCGTCCGGAGCCTAGCCTTGCCTCGCCTCGTCTCGCCCGGAACCTAGCCTTGCCTCGCCCGGAGCCTAGCCTTGCCTCACCTCGCCTCTCCCGGAGACTAGCCTTGCCTCGCCTCGCCTCGCCCGGAGCCTAGTCTTGCCTCGCCTCGCCCAGAGCCTAGCCTTGCCTCGCCCGGACCCTAGCCTCGCCTCACCTTGCCCGGAGCCTAGCCTTGCCACGCCTCGCCTCTCGCGGAGCCTAGCCTTGCCTCGCCTCACCTCTCCCGGAGACTAGCCTTGCCTCACCTTGCCCGGAGCCTAGCCTTGCCTCGCCTCACCTTGCCCGGAGCCTAGCCTCGCCTCGCTTCACCTCGCCTCGCCTCACCTTGCCCGGAGCCTAGCCTTGCATCGCCTCACCTCGGCCGGAGCCTAGCCTCGCCTCACCTTGCCAGGAGCCTAGCTTTGCCTCGCCTCGCCTCTCCCGGAGCCTAGCCTTGCCTCGCCTCGCCTTGCCCGGAGCTTAGCCTTGCCTTGCCTCGTCCGCAACCTAGCCTTGCCTCGCCTCACCTCTCCCGGTGCCAAGCCTTGCCTCGCCTCGCCTCGCCCGGATCCTAGCCTTGCCTCGCCTCGCCTCGCCTCACCCAGAGCCTAGCCATGCCTCGCCCGGACCCTAGCCTCGCCTCGTCTCGCCTCTCCAGGAGCCTAGCCTTGCCTCGCCTCGTCTCGCCCGGAACCTAGCCTTGCCTTGCCTCGCCTCGTCCGGAGCCTAGCGTCGCCTCGCCTCGCGTCAGCCGGAGCCTAGCCTTGCCTTGCCTCACCACTCCCGGAGCCTAGCCTTGCCTCGCCTCACCTCTCCCGGAGCCTAGCCTTGCCTCGCCTCACCCGGAGCCTAGCCTTGCCTCGCCTCGCCTCTCCCGGAGCCTAGCCTTGCCTCGCCTCGCCTCGCCCGGATCCTAGTCTTGCCTCGCCTCGCTCGCCTCACCCAGAGCCTAGCCTTGCCTCGCCCGGACCCTAGCCTTGTCTCGCCTCGCCTCGCCCGGAGCCTAGCCTTGCCTCGCCTCGCCCAGAGCCTAGCCTTGCCTCGCCCGGACCCTAGCCTCACCTCACCTTGCCCGGAGCCTAGCCTTGCCACGCCTCGCCTCTCGCGGAGCCTAGCATTGCCTCGCCTCACCTCTCCCGGAGCCTAGCCTTGCCTCGCCTCACCCGGAGCCTAGCCTTGCCTCGCCCGGACCCTAGCCTCGCCTCACCTTGCCCGGAGCCTAGCCTTGCCTCGCCTCCCCTCTCCTGGAGCCTAGCCTTGCCTCGCCTCACCTCTCCCGGAGCCTAGCCTTGCCTCGCCCGGACCCTAGCCTTGTCTCGCCTCGCCTCGCCCGGAGCCCAGCCTTGCCTCGCCTCGCCCAGAGCCAAGCCTTGCCTCGCCCGGACCCTAGCCTCGCCTCACCTTGCCCGGAGCCTAGCCTTGCCACGCCTCGCCTCTCGCGGAGCCTAGCCTTGCCTCGCCTCACCTCTCCCGGAGCCTAGCCTTGCCTCGCCTCACCCGGAGCCTAGCCTTGCCTCGCCTCGCCTCGCCCGGAGCCTCGCCCAGAGCCTAGCCTTGCCTCGCCCGGACCCTAGACTCGCCTCACCTTGCCCGGAGCCTAGCCTTGCATCGCCTCGCCTCGCCCGGACCCTAGCCTTGCCACGCTTCTCCCGGAGCCTAGCCTCGCCTAGCCTTGCCTCGCCTCGCCTCGCCCGGAGCCTAGCCTTGCCTCGCCTCGTCTCGCCCGGAACCTAGCCTTGCCTTGCCTCGCCTCGTCCGGAGCCTAGCGTCGCCTCGCCTCGCCTCTCCCGGAGCCTAGCCTTGCCTCGCCTCACCTTGCCCGGAGCCTAGCTTTGCCTCGCCTCGCCTCGCCCGGAGCCTAGCCTTGCCTCGCCTCGCCTCACCCGGACCCTAGCCTTGCCACGCTTCTCCCGGAGCCTAGCCTCGCCCGGAGCCTCGCCCAGAGCCTAGCCTTGCCTCGCCCAGACCCTAGCCTCGCCTCGCCTCGCCTGGAGCCTAGCCTCGCCTCGCCTCGCCTCCGCCGCAGACTAGCCTTGCCTTGCCTCACCTCTCCCGGAGCCTAGCCTTGCCTCGCCTCACCTCGGCCGGAGCCTAGCCTCGCCTCACCTTGCCCGGAGCCTAGCCTTGCCTCGCCTCGCCTCTCCCGGAGCCAAGCCTTGCCTCGCCTCGCCTCGCCCGGAGCTTAGCCTTGCCTTGCCTCGTCCGCAACCTAGCCTTGCCTCGCCTCGCCTCTCCCGGAGCCTAGCCTTGCCTCGCCTCGCCTCGCCTCGACCAGAGCCTACCCTTGCCTCACGTCGGCCAGAGCCTAGCCTTGCCTCGCCTCGCCTCGCCCGGTGCCTAGACTTGCCTCGCCTCGCCTTGCCTCGCCCGGAGCCTAGCCTTGCCTCGCCTCGCCTCTCCCGGAGCCTAGCCTTGCCTCGCCTCGCCTCGACCGGAGCCTCGCCCAGAGCCTAGCCTTGCCTCGCCCGGACCCTAGCCTCGCCTCACCTTGCCCGGAGCCTAGCCTTGCCTCGCCTCGCCACACCCGGACCCTAGCCTTGCCACGCTTCTCCAGGAGCCTAGCCTCGCCCGGAGCCTCGCCCAGAGCCTAGCCTTGCCTCGCCCAGACCCTAGCCTCACCTCGCCTCGCCCGGAGCCTAGCCTCGCCTCGCCTCGCCTCCGCCGCAGCCTAGCCTTGCCTTGCCTCACCTCTCCCGGAGCCTAGCCTTGCCTCGCCTCACCTCGGCCGGAGCCTAGCCTCGCCTCACCTTGCCCGGAGCCTAGCCTTGCCTCGCCTCGCCTCTCCCGGAGCCAAGCCTTGCCTCGCCTCGCCTCGCCCGGAGCTTAGCCTTGCCTTGCCTCGTCCGCAACCTAGCCTTGCCTCGCCTCGCCTCTCCCGGAGCCTAGCCTTGCCTCGCCTCGCCTCGTCCGGAGCCTAGCCTTGCCTCGCCTCGTCTCGCCCGGAACCTAGCCTTGCCTCGCCCGGAGCCTAGCCTTGCCTCACCTCGCCTCTCCCGGAGACTAGCCTTGCCTCGCCTCGCCTCGCCCGGAGCCTAGCCTTGCCTCGCCTCGCCCAGAGCCTAGCCTTGCCTCGCCCGGACCCTAGCCTCGCCTCACCTTGCCCGGAGCCTAGCCTTGCCACGCCTCGCCTCTCGCGGAGCCTAGCCTTGCCTCGCCTCACCTCTCCCGGAGACTAGCCTTGCCTCACCTTGCCCGGAGCCTAGTCTTGCCTCGCCTCACCTTGCCCGGAGCCTAGCCTCGCCTCGCTTCACCTCGCCTCGCCTCACCTTGCCCGGAGCCTAGCCTTGCATCGCCTCACCTCGGCCGGAGCCTAGCCTCGCCTCACCTTGCCAGGAGCCTAGCTTTGCCTCGCCTCGCCTCTCCCGGAGCCTAGCCTTGCCTCGCCTCGCCTTGCCCGGAGCTTAGCCTTGCCTTGCCTCGTCCGCAACCTAGCCTTGCCTCGCCTCACCTCTCCCGGTGCCAAGCCTTGCCTCGCCTCGCCTCGCCCGGATCCTAGCCTTGCCTCGCCTCGCCTCGCCTCACCCAGAGCCTAGCCATGCCTCGCCCGGACCCTAGCCTCGCCTCGTCTCGCCTCTCCAGGAGCCTAGCCTTGCCTCGCCTCGTCTCGCCCGGAACCTAGCCTTGCCTTGCCTCGCCTCGTCCGGAGCCTAGCGTCGCCTCGCCTCGCCTCTCCCGGAGCCTAGCCTTGCCTCGCCTCACCTTGCCCGGAGCCTAGCTTTGCCTCGCCTCGCCTCGCCCGGAGCTTAGCCTTGCCTTGCCTCGTCGGCAACCTAGCCTTGCCTCGCCTTGCCTCTCCCGGAACCTAGCCTTGCCTCGCCTCGCCTCGTCCGGAGCCTAGCCTTGCCTCGCCTCGTCTCGCCCGGAACCTAGCCTTGCCTCGCCCGGAGCCTAGCCTTGCCTCACCTCGCCTCTCCCGGAGACTAGCCTTGCCTCGCCTCGCCTCGCCCGGAGCCTAGTCTTGCCTCGCCTCGCCCAGAGCCTAGCCTTGCCTCGCCCGGACCCTAGCCTCGCCTCACCTTGCCCGGAGCCTAGCCTTGCCACGCCTCGCCTCTCGCGGAGCCTAGCCTTGCCTCGCCTCACCTCTCCCGGAGACTAGCCTTGCCTCACCTTGCCCGGAGCCTAGCCTTGCCTCGCCTCACCTTGCCCGGAGCCTAGCCTCGCCTCGCTTCACCTCGCCTCGCCTCACCTTGCCCGGAGCCTAGCCTTGCATCGCCTCACCTCGGCCGGAGCCTAGCCTCGCCTCACCTTGCCAGGAGCCTAGCTTTGCCTCGCCTCGCCTCTCCCGGAGCCTAGCCTTGCCTCGCCTCGCCTTGCCCGGAGCTTAGCCTTGCCTTGCCTCGTCCGCAACCTAGCCTTGCCTCGCCTCACCTCTCCCGGTGCCAAGCCTTGCCTCGCCTCGCCTCGCCCGGATCCTAGCCTTGCCTCGCCTCGCCTCGCCTCACCCAGAGCCTAGCCATGCCTCGCCCGGACCCTAGCCTCGCCTCGTCTCGCCTCTCCAGGAGCCTAGCCTTGCCTCGCCTCGTCTCGCCCGGAACCTAGCCTTGCCTTGCCTCGCCTCGTCCGGAGCCTAGCGTCGCCTCGCCTCGCGTCAGCCGGAGCCTAGCCTTGCCTTGCCTCACCACTCCCGGAGCCTAGCCTTGCCTCGCCTCACCTCTCCCGGAGCCTAGCCTTGCCTCGCCTCACCCGGAGCCTAGCCTTGCCTCGCCTCGCCTCTCCCGGAGCCTAGCCTTGCCTCGCCTCGCCTCGCCCGGATCCTAGTCTTGCCTCGCCTCGCTCGCCTCACCCAGAGCCTAGCCTTGCCTCGCCCGGACCCTAGCCTTGTCTCGCCTCGCCTCGCCCGGAGCCTAGCCTTGCCTCGCCTCGCCCAGAGCCTAGCCTTGCCTCGCCCGGACCCTAGCCTCACCTCACCTTGCCCGGAGCCTAGCCTTGCCACGCCTCGCCTCTCGCGGAGCCTAGCATTGCCTCGCCTCACCTCTCCCGGAGCCTAGCCTTGCCTCGCCTCACCCGGAGCCTAGCCTTGCCTCGCCCGGACCCTAGCCTCGCCTCACCTTGCCCGGAGCCTAGCCTTGCCTCGCCTCCCCTCTCCTGGAGCCTAGCCTTGCCTCGCCTCACCTCTCCCGGAGCCTAGCCTTGCCTCGCCTCGCCTCGCCCAGATCCTAGCCTTGCCTCGCCTCGCCTCGCCTCACCCAGAGCCTAGCCTTGCCTCGCCCGGACCCTAGCCTTGTCTCGCCTCGCCTCGCCCGGAGCCCAGCCTTGCCTCGCCTCGCCCAGAGCCAAGCCTTGCCTCGCCCGGACCCTAGCCTCGCCTCACCTTGCCCGGAGCCTAGCCTTGCCACGCCTCGCCTCTCGCGGAGCCTAGCCTTGCCTCGCCTCACCTCTCCCGGAGCCTAGCCTTGCCTCGCCTCACCCGGAGCCTAGCCTTGCCTCGCCTCGCCTCGCCCGGAGCCTCGCCCAGAGCCTAGCCTTGCCTCGCCCGGACCCTAGACTCGCCTCACCTTGCCCGGAGCCTAGCCTTGCATCGCCTCGCCTCGCCCGGACCCTAGCCTTGCCACGCTTCTCCCGGAGCCTAGCCTCGCCTAGCCTTGCCTCGCCTCGCCTCGCCCGGAGCCTAGCCTTGCCTCGCCTCGCCTCGCCTCGCACAGAGCCTAGCCTTCCCTTGCCTCACCTCGGCCGGAGCCTAGCCTTGCCTCGCCTCGCCTTGCCTCGCCCGGAGCCTAGCCTCGCCTCGCCTTGCCCGGAGCTTAGCCTTGCCTTGCCTCGTCCGCAACCTAGCCTTGCCTCGCCTCACCTCTCCCGGTGCCAAGCCTTGCCTCGCCTCGCCTCGCCCGGATCCTAGCCTTGCCTCGCCCGGATCCTAGCCTTGCCTCGCCTCGCCTCGCCTCACCCAGAGCCTAGCCATGCCTCGCCCGGACCCTAGCCTCGCCTCGTCTCGCCTCTCCAGGAGCCTAGCCTTGCCTCGCCTCGTCTCGCCCGGAACCTAGCCTTGCCTTGCCTCGCCTCGTCCGGAGCCTTGCGTCGCCTCGCCTCGCGTCAGCCGGAGCCTAGCCTTGCCTTGCCTCACCACTCCCGGAGCCTAGCCTTGCCTCGCCTCACCTCTCCCGGATCCTAGCCTTGCCTCGCCTCGCTCGCCTCACCCAGAGCCTAGCCTTGCCTCGCCCGGACCCTAGCCTTGTCTCGCCTCGCCTCGCCCGGAGCCTAGCCTTGCCTCGCCTCGCCCAGAGCCTAGCCTTGCCTCGCCCGGACCCTAGCCTCACCTCACCTTGCCCGGAGCCTAGCCTTGCCACGCCTCGCCTCTCGCGGAGCCTAGCCTTGCCTCGCCTCACCTCTCCCGGAGCCTAGCCTTGCCTCGCCTCTCCCGGAGCCTAGCCTTGCCTCGCCTCCCCTCTCCTGGAGCCTAGCCTTGCCTCGCCTCACCTCTCCCGGAGCCTAGCCTTGCCTCGCCTCGCCTCGCCCAGATCCTAGCCTTGCCTCGCCTCGCCTCGCCTCTCCCGGAGCCTAGCCTTGCCTCGCCTCACCTTGCCCGGAGCCTAGCTTTGCCTCGCCTCGCCTCGCCCGGAGCTTAGCCTTGCCTTGCCTCGTCGGCAACCTAGCCTTGCCTCGCCTTGCCTCTCCCGGAACCTAGCCTTGCCTCGCCTCGCCTCGTCCGGAGCCTAGCCTTGCCTCGCCTCGTCTCGCCCGGAACCTAGCCTTGCCTCGCCCGGAGCCTAGCCTTGCCTCACCTCGCCTCTCCCGGAGACTAGCCTTGCCTCGCCTCGCCTCGCCCGGAGCCTAGTCTTGCCTCGCCCGGACCCTAGACTCGCCTCACCTTGCCCGGAGCCTAGCCTTGCATCGCCTCGCCTCGCCCGGACCCTAGCCTTGCCACGCTTCTCCCGGAGCCTAGCCTCGCCTAGCCTTGCCTCGCCTCGCCTCGCCCGGAGCCTAGCCTTGCCTCGCCTCGCCTCGCCTCGCACAGAGCCTAGCCTTCCCTTGCCTCACCTCGGCCGGAGCCTAGCCTTGCCTCGCCTCGCCTTGCCTCGCCCGGAGCCTAGCCTCGCCTCGCCTTGCCCGGAGCTTAGCCTTGCCTTGCCTCGTCCGCAACCTAGCCTTGCCTCGCCTCACCTCTCCCGGTGCCAAGCCTTGCCTCGCCTCGCCTCGCCCGGATCCTAGCCTTGCCTCGCCCGGATCCTAGCCTTGCCTCGCCTCGCCTCGCCTCACCCAGAGCCTAGCCATGCCTCGCCCGGACCCTAGCCTCGCCTCGTCTCGCCTCTCCAGGAGCCTAGCCTTGCCTCGCCTCGTCTCGCCCGGAACCTAGCCTTGCCTTGCCTCGCCTCGTCC